>NC_069500.1:984378411-984678411 GCF_027579735.1 Bombina bombina | reverse complement strand
CAGAACTGGTCTGAAGGAATTCTCCTTCTTTGGTACAATGAAGAGATTTGAGTAAAACCCCAGCCCCTGTTCCAGAACTGGAACTGGCATAATTACTCCAGCCAACTCTAGATCTGAAACACATTTCAGAAATGCTTGAGCCTTCACTGGATTTACTGGGACACGGGAAAGAAAAAATCTTCTTGCAGGAGGCCTTATCTTGAAGCCTATTCTGTACCCTTCTGAAACAATGTTCTGAATCCAAAGATTGTGAATTGAATTGATCCAAATTTCTTTGAAAAATCGTAATCTGCCCCCTACCAGCTGGGCTGGAATGAGGGCCGCACCTTCATGTGGACTTGGGAGCTGGCTTTGGCTTTCTAAAAGGCTTGGATTTATTCCAGACTGGAGATGGTTTCCAAACTGATACCGCTCCTGTAGGGGAAGGATCAGGCTTTTTTTCCTTATTGTGACAAAAGGAACGAAAACGATTATTAGACCTAAATTTACCTTTAGATTTTTTATCCTGTGGTAAAAAAGTTCCTTTCCCTCCAGTAACAGTTGAAATAATAGAATCCAACTGTGAACCAAATAATTTATTACCCTGGAAAGAAAGGGAAAGCAAAGTTGACTTAGAAGACATATCAGCATTCCAAGTTTTAAGCCAAAAAGCTCTTCTAGCTAAAATAGCTAGAGACATATACCTGACATCAACCCTAATGATATCAAAGATGGCATCACAAATAAAATTATTAGCATGTTGAAGAAGATTAACAATGCTATGAGAATTATGATCTGTTACTTGTTGCGCTAAAGCTTCCAACCAAAAAGTTGAAGCTGCAGCAACATCCGCTAAAGATATAGCAGGTCTAAGAAGATTACCTGAACATAAGTAAGCTTTTCTTAGAAAGGATTCAATTTTCCTATCTAAAGGATCCTTAAAGGAAGTACTATCTGCCGTAGGAATAGTAGTACGCTTAGCAAGAGTAGAGATAGCCCCATCAACCTTAGGGATTTTGTCCCAAAACTCTAATCTGTCAGATGGCACAGGATATAATTGCTTAAAACGTTTAGAAGGAGTAAATGAATTACCCAAATTATTCCATTCACTGGAGATTACTTCAGAAATAGCATCAGGGACAGGAAAAACTTCTGGAATAACTACAGGAGATTTAAAAACCTTATTTAAACGTTTTGATTTAGTATCAAGAGGACCAGAATCCTCTATTTCTAATGCAATTAAAACTTCTTTAAGTAAAGAACGAATAAATTCAATTTTAAACAAATATGAAGATTTATCAGCATCAACCTCTGAAATAGAATCCTCTGAACCAGAGGAATCATTATCAGAATGATGATGTTCATTTAAAAATTCATCTGAAAAATGAGAAGTTTTAAAAGACCTTTTACGTTTACTAGAAGGAGGAATAACAGACAAAGCCTTCTTAATGGATTTAGAAACAAAATCTCTTATGCTAACAGGAACACTCTGAGTATTAGATGTTGATGGAATAACAACAGGTAATGTAACATTACTAAAGGAAATATTATCTGCATTAACAAGTTTGTCATGACATTCATTACAAACAACAGCTGGAGGAACAGATACCATAAGTTTACAGCAGATACACTTAACTTTGGTAGATCCAGCATCAGGCAGCGACTTTCCAGAAGTATCTTCTGACTCAGGGTCAATCTGGGACATCTTGCAATATGTAATCGAAAAAAACAACATATAAAGCAAAATTGATCAAATTCCTTAAATGACAGTTTCAGGAATGGGAAAAAATGCCAGTGAACAAGCTTCTAGCAACCAGAAGCAATAAACAATGAGACTTAAATAATGTGGAGACAATAATGACGCCCATATTTTTTAGCACCAAAAAAAGACGCCCACATTATTTGGCGCCTAAATGCTTTTGGTGCCAAAAATGACGCCACATCCGGTAACGCCGACACTTTTGGCGCAAAAAAACGTCAAAAATGACGCAACTTCCGGTGACAAGTATGACGCCGGAAATAACAAAGATTTTTTTTGCGCCAAAAAAGTCTGCGCCAAGAATGACGCAATAAAATGAAGCATTTTCAGCCCCCGCGAGCCTAACAGCCCACAGGGAAAAAAGTCAAATTTTAAGGTAAGAAAAAAATTGATTATTCAAATGCATTATCCCAAATAATGAAACTGACTGTCTGAAATAAGGAATATTGAACATCCTGAGTCAAGGCAAATAAATGTTTAAACACAAATATTTAGAACTTTATATAAAAGTGCCCAACCATAACTTAGAGTGTCACAAAAATAAGACTTACTTACCCCAGGACACTCATCTACATGTAGTAGAAAGCCAAACCAGTACTGAAACGAGAATCAGTAGAGGTAATGGTATATATAAGAGTATATTGTCGATCTGAAAAGGGAGGTAAGAGATGAATCTCTACGACCGATAACAGAGAACCTATGAAATAGACCCCATAGAAGGAGATCATTGAATTCAAATAGGCAATACTCTCTTCACATCCCTCTGACATTCACTGCACGCTGAGAGGAAAACCAGGCTCCAACCTGCTGCGGAGCGCATTTCAACGTAGAATCGAGCACAAACTTACTTCACCACCTCCACGGGAGGCAAAGTTTGTAAAACTGATTTGTGGGTGTGGTGAGGGGTGTATTTATAGGCATTTTGAGGTTTGGGAAACTTTGCCCCTCCTGGTAGGAATGTATATCCCATACGTCACTAGCTCATGGACTCTTGCTAATTACATGAAAGAAACTAATAACATTAGTTGATTATATTTGGAATTCGAGCAATTCAAAGAGAGGAATGACCTTAAAGATATAGCGGTTCTTACCCTAGACGCGGTCAAAGCCTTTGATTGTATCTCGTGGAGACCTCTCTTTTCAACATTGACCAAATTTGGTTTTTCGAAAAAACTTTTTCAATTTTGTTCAAAAGATTTATCAGAAGTCGGTTTCATATTTGCTGGTTAATGGCATGGTCTCTCCCAAGATAACGCTGCAAAGAGGACAATTAAACTAGGGGTGGTTCTCCCGGGGATTCTATTGGGCGGTCAAAATGTAAAAATACTGCTTTATGCTGATGACATTTTATTATTTTTGAATAAAACTGCGGATACAATTCCAAAAGTGGTTTATACGATAAATGTATTTAGCTCATTTGCGGGTTATAAAATTAACATGGAGAAGAGTGAACTTATGTGGCTTGGGCATCGTTGTTTAGATCAACCCAATACAATATTCCATAAAGTTAATGCCATTAAGTATCTTGGGTTAGAGATCCATAGAAATCCGAGACTATGGTATCAGGCAAATTTTGGGTTGCTCTTTTGAAAAATTCAAGAGGATCTTAAGCTATGGACTGCATTTCCTTTATCTCTTACAGCCTCTATTAATTTGATTAAAACTATAATTTTCTCAAAAATTCTATATCATCTTCAAAATCTCCCCCTTATTATTTTAAATAAGGATTTGAAGAATCTCGCATATTGGTTTTCCAATTTTATCTGGAAATCCAAAAAGTCGCGTATATCGCTTAGTAGATTGTCTCAGAAATATGCTGGCGCTGGGCTAGCTCTCCCCTGCATCAGATTATATAACTGGGCCTCGCTGATTAAAATTGCCATTGATTGGATTTCTCAGACTAATCTGATCACTTCATATGAACTGGAATCATATATGATCAAACCATGGTCCTTGAAAGCGCTCCTACATTGTGCTCTGTACTCTTTACCCCCGAGGGTCTCTACCCTTATTTCATTTAGGAATATAATTGTGACTTGGCATAAGTTCTGTAAACTCCTTAAAATTGATCCATCCTTTTCCGAATATTTGCCTATCAGAGGGAACCCGTTATTTTTTCCTGGTGTAGATCAGAAATGTTTTCAAGATTGGCAGTCTAGGGGGCTTCACTACGTTCATCAATTAGTAAATAATGAATTACAGGTACTTCCATGGGAAACTATTAGGGAGCAGTTTTCTTTACCCAGGTCGAATCGATTTGCATATTTTCAAATTCGACATTTTGTTAGCTCCCAAAATTGGTATAATGATAGGGGATGCGATTGGTCCGAGGTTAAGATCTTTATTTAAAAATTCATTGCCGGGGACGCATCGATTTCTTTAATTTATGATATCATGCTGACCAAACAAGGTATACTGGAGGAGGATACATTAATTAAATTCTGGCTACCATATATTCCTTCATTAGACTGTGAGAAAATAACAAATAGTCTCTCGTTAGTGGCTAGATACCCGGTGGCAGTTAACTGGAAAGAATCCCATTTAAAATTATTAAATAATCATTATATATCACCGGCTAAATTTTTCCCTGATAAAATTTTTATGTGTGAGCACTGCTCGTATATTCGGGTTGATCTCCCGCATATGTGATGGGCTTGTCCTAAAATTTCTCAATTATGGCAGAAGGTTCAATTCTGGTTCAATAGAATCTATGAAAGTACTATCTCCTTTTCTCTGGAAGATATAGTGTTACTACTCCCTAATCCGAGAGGCTGTGTAAGAACTCGGATTTTAAATACTATTATATTAATAGTGAGATATAATATCTTTAAAAAATGGATATTGAAGAGCCCCACTAGCTTGTCACTAGTTTTGAGAGATATTCAAGCCCAGATTATTTTTTGAATCTTTTCATCTCCAACAACTATCTGAAAAAAGAATTAAAAAGTTCTTGGTAGGATGGGCACCAATTATTAAGTCATATCCATCTTGTCTGCAGAGACAGATTTTATTGCCATTTGTAGTCTCTGTGAGTTTTGCTGAATTGGTTCTACATCAGGTATTTCCAGAGACATGGATAAGAAATAGTGGAGATATTGACTAATCTAGGTAAAGACTTGATAGTAAGGATGGTGTCCTGATCCCCCTCGGATACTGTGAGGCGGGGGGGGGGGGTTGTTTTTTTCCTTTTTTTTTTCTCTCTGTTTCCTTCTTTTTTTTTCTATTGTTTTCCCCAGGTTCTGTTGTTATATGTATATATGATGAAAATTAGCCATTATATTACAGTGCTTATTAGACAAATTGATAAGGGCAAACTGGACAGGAAATTGATGTTTAAGTTGTATAAGGTTTGGTTTGCTGTTTCATTTATTTCAAACATATGAATGTCCTGCAAGACACTGAATATGTCGATTTCATGTTATTTTCTTTATTATGTTCGGCTAAGTCTAATAAATATATAAAAAAAAAAAAAAAGTACTCTTGGAGTTTTTGGAATCTTTGCCTCCTTCTAGTGGCCAGGAAATGAATTCCCAGGAGTAATGGCTCATGGACTCTCACTACCATTATGAAAGAAATTAACAATTCTTATCAGACAGGATCAGATTATTTAAAACTAGCCAACATTATAATCACATTTTACCTTATTTTTGTGAGTTCTATGTGCCGCTTTCTATATGAAGATTACATTATTTTGGGCCTCACATCCTGATATTGGAGATTGGACTTCTCTACATTGAGAGTCCTTCATAAATAGTTTTAATGATGTACTGTACTTATTTACTAGTCACTGAATTAATAGATCAGCATTAAACATAACACTTATTACATAATTACTGTAAGTTGTTGAGGTATTGACACTAGATTTATACATATAGGCAATAATGTATTGTGCAGTAACAAGCATTATTCATTTGACCTTATAAATTTCAATGTGAGTTGCATTATATTGCATGAATAAGATCTGCATTGCGCATTACTGGAGATAACTATTAAACATCAACTGATCTATTTCATTAGTGAAACATTTTCTGCCTATGTATAACACCATGCTGAAGGGTTAAACAGCACAAACACACTCCCATGCCATCTCCAGAAAAGGATATATGTAACAACAACCAGTGAGTCATTTTGCTCCAGGGAACACTATAATCTTTAGAGTGGAGTTTTAAGTGGTTATTAGACTGTCTGGTGGTAAATGACCTTACAGCAACTCTGATGCAAATATAGTTTTGACAATGTGCCACTGGAGTGCTGCTTATGATGTTAAAAGGGACATATTTCAGATAAAACGTACAGTTTTAAACAACTTTCCAATTTACTTCTATTCTCAAATTTGCTTAATTCTCTTGGCATCCTTTGTTAAAGGAACAGCAATGCACTACTGGGAGCTAGCTATTGCTGCTCCTAAGCCTACTCATGTAGGCTTTTCAACAAATGATACCAAGAGAACAAGGTAAATAAGATAGAAGTTGTTTAAAATTGCATGCCCTATCTGAATCATAAAGGTTTAATTTTGACTTTGTCCTTTTAAGAGCACAAGCTTAGAGGCATTATTCCATTATATAAAGTGTAAAAGCATGAAAACTCCAAACTAGACACCACCACAGAAGAATTTATAGTTTTAAACTTTGACTGGGAAAAATGAATGCATGATTTGACATTCAATTTCCTACATTGTGGGCACGTACACATGCATGTTTTTGCGTGAGCATGTTTGAATGCTTTTGTGTGTACCCATATTCACTAAATTCTACAAGTTTAATGTGTTTGCATTTCATAAAGCAGTAGTAGTTAAGATTGTTCTTACAGACTGTAATCACTCAAACCCAGGCTGAGGAGATGTTGTCATCATGTGGTCCAGCGTTTGTAGAAATCTGTTTTTAACTTATTTAGGTTCCTTCCCCTAGAATTTATTTAACTTAACTATTTTTCAAAGACTGTTTCTTTTGAATGCAATGTTGTCTTGGAACTGACACACAAGACTCTATGTAGAAAGACAGAAAATGCATTAAATAAATATAAATTTTATTAAAAACACCCACATCTCAGCATTATCAGGAATGATATAATAAACAGCTTTCAAATAGCTTCGTTTACATTACAATACTTACAGTATTTATAACCATCTTCAGATTTTATACACATACTAACATTTTGTGGAAAAAAAAAAACAGTTTCTAGAGTGTAAGTAGAGAAAATGCACAAAATAATTCATTAGTGTCAAACTGCAAGATATCCTATACAAATAACCATTAGCTTTAGAAGTGAAGCAAACATTGCGGTGCATCTATCAAGATGAAAAGATTCATTCAAGTAAAGTTGACCCCACTCAAAGCATCTTCAAGTATGGTTATAGTCAACCTGGCAAATCCTATATAAGCAATGTCACCTCAGCATTTTCATGTTGACCTGTACACCAAAATTACAACTTATATTTACAATATCTGATGATTTCCTACATTGATTCTGTTTGGTAACTTTGGACGCAGTTTGGCAAATAATGGTGCATTGTGTTTAAAATATAAAACAAAACTATTAATAGTAAAGAAAATAAAAAAAGTCACATGAATGTTATAAACACAAGCACCAAACTCATCCCTTTCACAGTGTAGGGGTCTGAAGTGCATAGCTAATGTATACACTTAAACTCCTGACAGGTGAAAGGGCGCAGCACCTTCCTAAAAGTCTATAATTTGTCAGGTACAAAAATGAAAAATAAAATAAAAATAAAACTGACCAAAATGTTTGAAAATACCTTAAATTTACAAGTGTTTCCTTCAGGAAGAAAGCAGAAATCATTTTAAACAAACCACATATATACTTAAAAAGATTTATAATGTGCACAGGCACAATTAGAATAATAAAAACATCTCATATACATATATATTTGTAAGTGACTTGTAGAAAAAAATAAAGGTTCCTACTGACATCAATTAATTGCAGTGGGTATTACATACTAATAGCCCAACATATGGTGAATATTGCACAGCATATTATCATCAGATGGATTTTGGACTGTCATGATTACAAGGAAGCCCAATCATGCAGGTACCTATTGAAACAGATATTGTTAAATCAAGAATCAATAAAATAAACAGATGGTCCAATGCACTTAGTTGCATTGCAGTATAATGCAGCTGCTCCAACTTGACCAAAGAGAAGTATACTTGTTCAGCCAGTACATTTAAGTTTGTCTTACATTTACTGACGGCATTTAGGGTGATGGAAGTCAAGGTTGGATTGAGGTGCATCATCCTTTAATGCAAATTAATGCATTGGCCCAATAAGACTGTCAAGTGCCAAACACCTAGCTAACATTTTTCCCTTTAATTCAGCTCAGTGCATTCAACTTTTGTTATTTAAAACAGAAAAAAAAAACTAAAAAAAAAAACACAACTAAAAACTGTACATATTTTACAGTAATAAGAAGCAAGCACATTTACAAAATTAGATTGTTACATCTGTCAATACATATACACAAATAAGATTAAAATAGGGATCAAAACACGCAGCCTTGACCCTTTAAACAGAAAAATTGTATTAGCCTATGAGAGCTTTACAGAAAACAATATTGGCATAAAGAGAAAAAAAGCTAAAATATCCCTGAATTTTTAGAAGAAAGAGCATGAATTTCAAGTTATACTTGTTAAGATATCAAGTATTAAGAAAATGGTGTGATATATTTTTACTTGTTTTCTCTATTCTCTATTTTTTTTTAATATAAGATAGCTCTATGGTGTCAGGGAAATATTGATGGTATGTGATTCAATACTCACTCCTCACTCAATATCCTACTGCCAAACTAGTGCTGAGGTATATGACATGTAGGAATACCACTCAAAATCTGTAATAGGTCTTTATCTCACATTATGATTACTGGTAACAGGTCAAGTAGCACCACCAGACATAACCTTACAGCAATTATCTCAAATTTTGTGTAAAGAGTAAATTTGCAAACTCCAGTACTTTAAAAACAAAACGAACAAAAAACAAATACAATGTTTTTTTACTGCACTAGTCTGAATTATGACCTAGATTATAAGTGGAGCACAAAAATATTAGCGCTTATCTGCATTAACATCTTTTAAACGCAATCAATAGTGCTTCTATTTTTGCACTCATAAAGTTATTGTTGTATAACTCGAGCGATTTTCGAGTGCATGGTAACATCTGCATGTTGGATAGCGTGGGTGCACTTAATACCTCATATAAAAGATTCCTATTAAGTACACAGTAAAATTCATGTTGTATATCGCTCAAGCCGATGGCGAACTAAACTGAGGGTGCGCAATTAGTGAACTTCTTCATATGGTTCTGTGCTATATTATTAATAATAATGGTTTACTTCAGGTTTTGAAAAGGGCTACATTTTACAGCAGCATTTTGGATTGTGCAAATGCAATGCTTAACTCACCATAATATGAGCGCAATGAGCGAGCCAATAGCGATCTCTGTACTATCCATTAAAGGTATAGGGCACACTAAAATAGTGTCAGCTGCAGTAAGATGCACTTAAAATATCAGATTGCGCATTATTCTTAGTGCAAGACTGAACACAAGATAACGCACCCTGCACTAATGTTCACACTCCACATGTAATCTAGCCATATTTTGTTTCTCACAAACATGATTTTTAAAAGAAAAAACAAAACCATTGTCCATTTCGTTATTTTAAAGAGGATTGTTCTACTTTCCCTATAATTTGCCTTAGAGAGGCAGCAGTTTGGTAAAAATAATAATAACTCCCATGCCAGTTTAATTGTTATGTCAACGCTTGTTACCTGATGTGTGATCTTTGGCATGAAATTAAACCAATTTGTACAGGTAGTGTAAAATAATGGTCTTGAGAACTGTAGACATTGCACACTGAATATGGTACAATTTAGTCAATTACTTTCATTTTACATCAGTGAACACCAGAAATTGCATATTTTTGGAAAGATTTTTATCTTTGCAAAAAGTATCAAGGCCAAAAACCACAAAGATAAATACGTTTTGTGTTAGGAATCGTTATTAGTAGATTACTTAATAAATTTGTTTGTGTTTGGTTTTTTTTGTACAATTTATCCATTGCATAATAATGGAATTGAGTTATGCTAAATATAGATATTTGACATCAATATCTTTTTTAAAACATAGTATTAGTATATATACTAGGTAACAGCATAAATGCCACAATTTACATAGTGTGTCTTGTAGGCTAAAGTTGGTCAAGGAATTATTCACATTATGTGAATTTTTGAGGTTTATACTATTATGTAGCAACATAAACATATTGTAAATGAAAAATAAAAATGTAATTAAATGTTATCAATTACAATTTACCAATATGATTCTGGTTAACTAATGATTGTACTACTTAGAAGCATAGATTCGTTATGTAAATCTAATCAAGACATACACACAAATGCCAAATTAAATGATGGTTGGGTTTGATTCTCCACTAGGAGGGAGATCAGGGAGTGAATTAGCTACAGGAAATGTTAAAACTTGTATGTAATACAGGACCACTTGTATGTACAAAAATAAAACAGATGATCCAACATATACAATACAAGACATGAGAACACCAGGATACTTTTATCAGGATGACTAATGATAAAACATACAGAAGAATTGAACTTCATCACTCATTCTGGAAGCAGTTAATAAGCAAGCTTGTGATATAAACAACATACGTTTTAAGATTAGTGATATAAAGACCAGCAAATAAAGTGTGAAACCTCCAAAAAAATCAGTTGAATCTGCTGTATCTGTGGTAGAATAAGTATTCACACATTTGTTCAGCTCAAATTAATGTTCTACCAATGTAGCTGTGATTGTGTTTGATTAATTAAAAAAAAATTGTAACAGAATAGCAAATTCCTATGAAATTTTATTTTAAAAGAAATTTTTTTTATCTGAATGTGCTATAATTTACTAATCTGAACAATTTAAGGGCATTGTAATGAGTAACAACATACATATTAGTTAACCAGAATATATATTGATCCTAAAAGTTTTGGGTAGTGAAGCTTATATTGAGTTTTTATCATTTTGCTGGACATTTAAATAACTAGCCTGGGTATAGTTACATATGAACATACGGATTTAAATATGTGGCCAGGATTACAGCTTTTTGTGATAAAGTGGTAGAAGAAAGCATTATCTTTACACTGGTATATTTCTTGTATTTTGGCCATTTGCACACACATGCAAATACATGAATTTGTGTACACATACAATACACACAAGTGCTCACAGAGTTAAAATGTAGAAAATCAAATCTAACTACAAGTACAGAAGAAAGAAAAAAAAGGTTTTCTTTTCAAAAAGAAATAAGCAACAATATTGACCAACTATTTAAAAATGAAGGCAATAGTTTTCTATTATACATAAATGCAACTCATTAAAATCATTTCAATAAAAAGTAAAGTTAATGACAATTTTTTTTTATATCCTAGCAGGTAAATAATACCTGGGTTCAGCCCAGCATAAATGCTCACTGGGTTAAAAGGACAACTCCCAAAGCTGTACTGGCTTACAGAGCTTAAAAAGGTAAATTAATTCAGCCAATAAACATCTATGCTAATAAAAACAGAGCTGACATGTTTAAATAACCACTTTTAGATGCAATAAAAATAGCTTTCCATATCCCCTTAAAAGGGCTGATGAGAAATCTAACCACAACTTTTTAAAAAAACTTTCTGTTTTTAGACAGATATATTTCCTTTCTGTAGATCAATTATTCAATAAATATATGCTACTTATCTGTCATAATAATGATATACATTTTTTTAAACTATAGTTTTCTCCATTTTTCAGAGAAGTTGCTATTTTGTATACTGGACGCATAAAAATATAGAAGCCACTCCAGTATAAAAGCTTATCACATAATTTATCTACAAAAATTCCATTAGACTTAGATAATGGAGAATTTTGTAGAATTAAAATGTGTCAAAATAGAATCGAATCTACCCATTATTATGAATAATACATGTTTTCTAATGAGAGCAATAAGTAGTCACAAACTAGTTATGCCTTGTGGTTTTCCCGGTGAAATAAATATTAAAAAAGGGAATCCTTTGTGTTTAAATTTGTCTTCATATTTTTCTTTAAATTTGGGGGATGGGGTTCTTAAAAATTCATATGATGTAAATAATTATTTAAAAGAACAAACTACCAAAATATATCTACAAAACATTAACATTTAAAATGCAAGATTTTTGATTAATATAAAAAAAACTTTTCATTTATACTTATTAAAACTGTTTTAGGTTTTTCAAGGCATAAAATACTTTATAGCACCAATCTTTTTGAAGAATGTCCAAATATTTTCAGTGTTTGTTTTTTTCTTTCTTTTTTTTCGTATGATCTGTTCATCTTGCTGTTTTTTTACACTGGAATTCAACATAAAGGTTATGTAATGTATTGCTCAGAACACCAGGAATTCAGCACCAGATGTTATTTGTAAGATTCCTGATGAAAACAATACTACAGTAGATTTAGCTCTAGTTCTATGTATTCTTCTATAAAAGAGTCACAGATGTTATAAGAAGATAGAGGTCATTTTATCCAACAGAACCTGTGTTTTCGTACCATTTAAATACTTTTGCATAGGATGTTTACAATCTTCTTTTCTAACATCTGCAACCAAATTGTTATTAAGAGGGAAACGGGAAACCGTAATGGTAATGATACATACATGTTATATGTATATGTATGTATATATAAATTATGTTGCTGGTATTCTTTCCTACATAAAACATTTTAATGAATCTTGCTGCTCTCTTGCGTTATGCACATTCAGCAAATGTTAACCTATGAGAAAATGATGCATAATTACATATATCTGTTGTAGGGACCTGTAACTCGTGTTAAGGCATATGGAGATGTAGTGACTAGGGAGTCTGTGGTGATTGAAACTGTCCTTTGTGTAAGTGACTTGATGAAACGAAGATAGGTTGGTTCGGCTGGCTCATGTGATGGCTCCAAAGGCTCTCTCTTTACTTTTTTGTGGTAAGATTTTGGAGCCACATAGTCTGGTCCATACTTTTCACAGTCTTCCTCTTTCTCCCTGGCCTTACCTGCCATCTTTGCCTCCCATAATGCCAAACCATGCTTTGGCTCATTCATGCTTTTGTGTTGGTAGAATACAAGGGATATCCTTGTAGGGTGATTCCTGTTGGGTTTTTTTTAATGGTGTTGTAGCGTGGAGTTCACGTTTTGCACATTCAATGAGAATTGACCCATGAGTTGGGGCTACTGCTACTCCTCCTACATCAGGATCAAGAAAGCTCTGTTCACTATCTGACCAAATGTCCTGTGGATCTTCTTGTACTTGCATTGAGGTCCGATGTAGCTTTTCCTGAACATTAGCACCATTAGTTCTATTCAAGCCTCCAAGAGATTGAGTATTTATGTCATGATTAACACCTGGAAGCATTTCAGATACCCCATTTGCTACATGAGAATGCATGTGAATGTTTTTATCGTGGAAATGCAGAGAGCCAGCTCTGCCACCTAACATACTTGAAGATGCATTATTTTCATTAGCTTCATAGGAGTGTGGAAGAGAATATTCCCCGTTTTTGTTCACAGTGGAATAATCCAGATTATTAAGGTTTGGATTTAATTTTGTAGCTGTCTCCATTTTGTGATCAGCAGTGTAAGGGTTGAAAGAACCCATGGAGTGAGTGTTTGGTTTAACATTGCAGCCACTGAAATCATCAATCATGCTTTGGTTTCCATTATTCAAGTACTTGGGCCCAAAACTCTGACTATTTGCATACCTTTCCTGGTACAATGACTGAATTGGTGGCATATTTAATTTAGTCATTGGGTCTTGGTTTTTAAGCTTGTAGAATTCCATCGATTGTGAATGTGGAGAATATGAGTTGAGATAAGGTGAACAACCATCCAATGGAACATTACCATTACACTGGTAAGGGGGGCATGGATTGCTTTGATTTAAAGATCCAAGATAAGGATTCAAAGGGTCTGTAGCACAAGAAACTGAGGAGCTGGAAGGGTCCTGGAAGTGATCCATATGATTTGACCCAGCAAATGGGGAAGAACTTTTATATGGGTCAGCTAAATTCGAAATTCTTGCATAAGCATGAGTGGGGCCTGTCATTGGATAAGGCTTTGTAGGATTTGAATGGTTGGTATTATTCAGGACCCTGTGCTGCATTTCTGATTCTTGAAACATTTTAAAAATGTCTGTAAAAAAAAAAAGAAAGAAAATAAAAACATATTGATATATTGAATTATTTAAGATTCAATAAAGAGTCAAATTTAAATTACTTAAGTTACAATAAAGAGATAAAGTGAAAAAAAAACATTATCATTCCGTTTTAAAGGAATCCATTGATTCAAAACATCCAATATGTCAGATGGTATATGTTAGTTGCTAAATTGTGCCCCCACCTTTCACCTTACTTTAAATTAGCCATTTAACCTGCTATTCTTTGATCACACTCAGCCAGAAACTATCATATTTGCAACTCTAAAAATATAATTTTTTTGTGTTATAAACCATTAGTGTGAAAGAAGCAAATATTTAGCACCTATACTTCCACATTTCTTCCCCTTTTGTCCACTTACACAGAGGGGCATTGCTAACTTTCTCAGGGGCATGAGGAATTAGCATGTGAAGTCATTATGGTGTACATCATGATGTCCCATGGAATGAGAAACAGATGAGGAGGCAGAATGGTATGTGGTGAGGGGGTTCAAAGCCCATGCACAGCTTAAATGGACATGATGACCCTCATTTAAAAAGGGGTATTGCTTTCCTTTCCAAATGAGGGGTTTCATAAACCTCTAAGATCCTGGATTGTAAAATCAGTGATCACCTGCAGCATCCGTTGCTGTTTTGTTTTATGGGGTCTTTAACAAAACAATCATCTAAGACCTGTTTTACAGAGAGAGGCAAGTTAACCCTTAAAGGGACACTCAAGTCAAAATTTAGCTTGCATGATTCAGATAAAGCATGACATTTTAAACATCTTTTTTCGATTAATTCCATTAACAAAATGTGAACTTTCTTTTTATATTTACACTTTTTGAGTTACCAGCTCATACTGATCATGTGCAAGAGTTCACAGAATATACGTATATACATGATTGACTGACGACTGTCAC
The DNA here is from genome assembly GCF_027579735.1 of Bombina bombina. Classification (NCBI taxonomy): domain Eukaryota; kingdom Metazoa; phylum Chordata; class Amphibia; order Anura; family Bombinatoridae; genus Bombina; species Bombina bombina. The sequence continues at coordinate 984,663,548 of NC_069500.1, read as the reverse complement.
ATGATACAGGAGGAGTGGAAATAGACATAACTGAAATTTGTCAGAAAAAATAATACTCATTTGAAGTTGCTATTGCATTGTCTTTTTATCATGCATTTGATGATTGTGCAAATCTACTGCATTCACTGGTCCTTTAATTCAAATTGAAGTCTCTCTTTTAAATGTTGTTATTTAACCATCTAGGATCCATGTGCCCCACTGGTCAGGGTGTTTTTTATGGCTGAACCATGACAAAAGGGGCAGAATCATAGGTGTACAGTATCAGTGCTGTGGACATTTTTTCCCTGTAAGAAAGCTTCAGGAAGGACAATAGGGCAGAGCTCCCAACCTATGACAATCCTGCAATATCTGTGACAGTTGGAAAGTGTGGTACTAGTAACGAGGGCCTAACCAACAGTAGAGACAAGGTTCATTTAGTATCCATCAATGGTGTAGATTCCAAGGATTTATATGGGCTTATGTGTATATATGTATGTATATTATTATGATTCTTTATTTATAAAGAGCCAACAGATTCCGCAGAACTGTCCATGAATACAGAGATAAAAGTACAACAGTGAGACATTACAATATGACAAAAACATAATTTATGTAAGAACTTCCCTGATAAATTCATTTCTTTCATATTGGCAAGAGTCCATGAGCTAGTGACGTATGGGATATACATTCCTACCAGGAGGGGCAAAGTTTCCCAACCTCAAAATGCCTATAAATACACCACCCACCACATCCACAATTCAGTTTAACGAATAGCCAAGAAGTGGGGTGATAAGAAAGGAGCGAAACGCATCAACAAGCAATTGGAATAATTGTGCTTTATACAAAAAAATCATAACCACCATAAAAAGGGTGGGCCTCATGGACTCTTGCCAATATGAAAGAAATGAATGTATCAAGTAAGTCCATGAGCTAGTGACGTATGGGATAGCAAATACCCAAGATGTGGAACTCCACGCAAGAGTCACTAGAGAGGGAGGGTTAAAAATAAAGACAGCCAATTCCACTGAAAAAAGAATCCACAACCCAAATCAAAATGTTTTAATCTTATAATGAAAAAAACTGAAATTATAAGCAGAAGAACTTTTCTTCCAAAAACTGCTTCTGAAGAAGAAAAAACATCAAAATGGTAGAATTTAGTAAAAGTATGCAAAGAAGACCAAGTTGCTGCTTTGCAAATCTGATCAACAGAAGCTTCATTCTTAAAAGCCCAGGAAGTAGAAACTGACCTAGTAGAATGAGCCGTAATCCTCTGAGGCGGGGGATTTACCCGACTCCACAGAAACAAGATGAATCAAAAGTTTTAAAAAGAAGCCAAAGAAATAGCAGAAGCTTTCTGACCTTTCTTAGGACCAGAAAAGATAAGAAATAGACTAGAAGTCTTTCTGAAATCTTTAGTAGCTTCAACATAATATTCAAAGCTCTTACCACATCCAAAGTATGCAAAGATTTTTCCAAAGAATTCTTAGGATTAGGGCACAACGAAGGGACAACAATTTCTCTACTAATGTTGTTGGAATTCACAACCTTGGGTAAATGAAGTCCGCAAAACCGTAACTTAATATCCAGAGAATGCATAGGCTCAAACGGAGGAGCCTGTAAAGCTCTCAAAACCAAATTAAGACTCCAAAGAGGAGAGATTGACTTACTGACAGGCTTGATAAGAACCAAAGCCTGTACAAAACAACGAATGTCAGGAAGATTAGCAATTTTTCTGTGAAACAGAACAGAAAGAGCAGAAATTTGTCCTTTCAAGGAACTTGCAGACAAACCCTTATCCAAACCATCCTGAAGAAAATGTAAAATTCTAGCAATTCTAAAAGAATGCCAAGAGAACTTATGAGAGGAACACCATGAAATGTAAGTCTTCCAAACTCGGTAATATATCTTTCTAGACACAGATTTACGAGCCTGCAACATAGTATTGATCACTGAGTCAGAGAAACCTCTATGACTAAGCACTAAGCGTTCAATCTCCATACCTTCAAATTTAATGATTAGCGATCCTGATGGAAAAATGGACCTTGAGACAGTAGGTCCGACCTTAACGGAAGTGGCCAAGGTTGGCAACTGGACATCCGAACAAGATCCGCATACCAAAACCTGTGTGGCCATGCTGGAGCCACCAGCAGTAAAAATGAACGTTCCATTATGATTTTGGAAATCACTCTTGGAAGAAGAACTAGATGCGGAAAGATATAAGCAGGTTGATAATTCCAAGGAAGTGACAACGCATCCACTGCTTCCACCTGAGGATCCCTGGATCTGGACAGATACCTGGGAAGTTTCCTGTTTAGATGAGAAGCCATCAGATCTATTTCTGGAAGCCCCCATATCTGAACAATCTGAAGAAACACATCTGGGTGAAGAAACCATTCTCCCGGATGTAAAGTCTGGTGACTGAGATAATCCGCTTCCCAATTGTCTATACCTGGGATATGAACCGCAGAGATTAGACAGGAGCTGGATTCCGCCCATGCAAGTATCCGAGATACTTCTTCCATAGCTTGAGGACTGTGAGTCCCACCTTGATGATTGACATATGCCACGGTTGTGACATTGTCTGTCTGAAAACAAATAAACTATTCTCTCTTCAGAAGAGGCCAGAACTGAAGAGCTCTGAAAATCGCACGGAGTTCCAAAATATTGATTGGTAATCTAACCTCTTGAGATTTCCAAAACCCCTGCGCTGTCGGAGATATCCAGACAGCTCCCCAACCTGAAAGACTTGCATCTGTTGAAATCACAGTCCAGGTTGGACGAAGAAAAGAGGCCCCTTGAACTAAACGGTGGTGATTTAACCACCAAGTCAGAGATAGTCTAGTATTGAGATTTAAGGATATCAATTGTGATATCTTTGTATAATCCCTGCACCAAAGGTTCAGCATACAAAGCTGAAGAGGTCTCATGTGAAAATGAGCAAAGGGGATCGTGTCCGATGCTGCAGTCATGAGACCTAAAACTTCCATGCAGATAGCTACTGAAGGGAATTATTGAGACTGAAGGTTCCGACAAGCTGAAACCAATTTCAAACGTCTTTTGTCTGTTAGAGACAAAGTCATGGATACTGAATCTATTTGGAATCCCAAAAAGGTTACCCTTGTCTGAGGAATCAAGGAACTTTTTGGTAAATTGATCCTCCAACCATGTTTTGAAGAAACAACACAAGTTGATTCGTGTGAGATTCTGCAGAATGTAAAGACTGAGCAAGTACCAAGATATCGCCCAAATAAGGAAACACTGCAAATACCCCCGCTCTCTGATTACAGAGAGAAGGGCACCGAGAACCTTTGAGAAGATCCTTGGAGCTGTTGCTCGGCCAAAAGGAAGAGCAACAAATTGGTAATGCTTGTCTAGAAAACAGAATCTCAGGAACTGATAGTGATCTGGATGAATTGGAATATGAAGATAAGCATCCTGTAAGTCTATTGTGGACATATAATGCCCTTGCAGAACAAAAGGCAAAATAGTCCTTATAGTCACCATTTTGAATGTTGGTATTCTTACATAACGATTCAAAATTTTTAGATCCAGAACTGGTCTGAAATAATTCTCTTTCTTTGGTACAATGAACAGATTTGAATAAAACCCCAGACCCCGTTCCAGATATGGAACTGGCACAATTACCCCAGATGACTCCAGGTCTGAAACACATTTCAGGAAAGCCTGAGCCTTTACTGGGTTCACTGGAATGCGTGAGAGAAAGAACCTTCTCAGGTCTTACCTTGAAACCTATTCTGTACCCTTGAGAAACAATGTTCTGAATCCAATGATTTTGAATTGAATTGAATCCAAACATCTTTGAAAAATCGTAATCTGCCCCCTATCCAGCTGTGCTGGAATGAGGGCCGCACCTTCATGCGGATTTGGGGCTGGTTTTGATTTTCTAAAAGGCTTGGATTTATTCCAGACTGAGAAGGCTTCTCAATTGGAAGCCGTTCCTTTAGGGGAAGGGTCAGGCTTCTGTTCCTTATTCTGACGAAAGGAACGAAAACGGTTAGCAGCCCTAAATTTACCCTTAGATTTTTTATCCTGAGGCAAAAAAGCTCCCTTCCCCCCAGTGACAGTTGAAATTATAGAATCCAATTGAGAACCAAATAATTTATTACCTTGGAAAGAAAGAGATAGCAACGTTGACTTAGAAGTCATATCTGCATTCCAAGATTTAAGCCATAAAGCTCTTCTAGCTAAAATAGCTAAAGACATATACCTGACATCAATTCTAATGATATCAAAAATGGCATCACAAATGAAATTATTAGCATGTTGAAGAAGCATAACCAATGCTATACACATTATGATCTGGTACTTGTTGCGCTAAAGCCTCCAACCAAAAAGTTGAAGCTGCAGCAACATCAGCCAAGGAAATAGCAGGCCTAAGAAGATTACCTGAACAGTAGTACGTTTAGCAAGAGTAGAGATAGGCCCCATCAACTTTGGGGATTTTTTCCCAAAACTCTAATCCTATCAGCCGGCAAAGGGTACAGTCTCTTAAACCTTAAAGAAGGAGTAAATGAAGTACCCAAACTATTCCATTCCCTAGAAATTACATCTGAAAATAGCATCAGGAACTGGAAAAACCTCTGGAATAACTACATGAGGTTTAAAACCCGAATTTAAACGTTTACTGGTTTTAATATCAAGAGGACTAGACTCCCTCCATATCTAATGCAATCAACACCTCTTTTAGTAAAGAACGAATAAACTCCATCTTAAATAAATATGAAGATTTGTCAGTGTCAATATCTGAGGCAGAATCTTCTGAACCAGATAGATCCTCATCAGAGATAGATAAAATCAGAATGTTGGCGGTCCATTTAAAAAATTCATCTAATTTATGAGAAGTTTTAAAAGAACCTTTTATGTTTATTAGAAGGTGGTATAATAGACAGGGCCTTTTGAATAGAATTAGAAACAAATTCTTTCACATTAACAGGAATATCCTGAACATTAGATGTTGAAGGAACAACAACAGGTAATGGATTACTACTAATGGAAAATATTGTCTGCTTTTGAAAGTTTATCATGACAACTAACACAAACTACAGCCGGAGGAACAGTTACCACAAGTTTACAACAATGCACTTAGCTTTGGTAGAACCGATATCAGGCAGCAGCATTCCAGAAGTAGATTCTGATACAGGGTCAGTATTGCGACATCTTGCAATATGTAATAGAAAAAAACAACATATTAAAGCAAAATTTTCAAATTCCTTAAATGACAGTTTCCGGAATGGGAAAAAATGCAAACAGAATAAGCCTCTGGAAACCAGAAGCAAAAAGAAACAAAGACTTAAATAATGTTAAAAAAACTGGCGCCAAGTCTGACGCCCACAGTTGACAAATTTTTTGGCCCCGCCAAAAACGTTCTGCAACAAAACACGAGCGTCATAGATGACGCAACTACCGTGAAAACTCTCAGCGTCACTACGACCGCCCCGGAAATGAGCTCATTAATGTCATTAATGTCAACAAACGTAATTCTCGCGCCAAAAAAAAAGTCTATTGCGCCAAAAAATTACGCAATAAATTATCGCATTTTTTGCACACGCGAGCCTAACAGCCCGCAATTTAGAAAGAAAAGTCAATTTGAAAAATTTTGAAGTAAGAAAAAAAATTTATTCATATGCATTTCCCAAAAATGAAACTGACAGTCTGTAAGAAGGAAATATACTGATTAACCTGAATCATGGCAAATATAAGTATAAACATAAATTTAGAACTTTACATGGTAAAGTGCCAAACCATAGCTGAGAGTGTCCATAAATAAAATAAGACATACTTACCAAAAGACACTCATCTACATATAGTAGATAGCCCAACCGTACTGAAATGAGAATCAGCAGGTATTGGTATATAAGAGTATATCGTCGATCTGAAAAGGGAGGGTAGGAGACGAATCTCTACGACCGATAACAGAGAACCTATGAAATAGATCCCCGATAGGCTGACCATAGCATTCAATAGGAAATACTCCCTTCACATCCCTCTGTCCATTCCACTGCACTCTGAGAGGAAAACCGGGCTTCAGCATGCTGCAAAGCGCATATCAACGTAGAAATCTAGCACACAACTTACTTCACCACCTCCATAGGAGGGCAAAGTTTTGTAAAACTGAATTGTGGGTGTTGGTGGGGGGTGTATTTATAGGCATTTTGAGGTTTGGGAAACTTTGCCCCTCCTGGTAGGAATGTATATCCCATACGTCACTAGCTCATGGACTCTTGCCAATTACATGAAAGAAATACAACAAACACGTTCAGAGGGGTTGAGGGCCCAATTCCTGTGGGAAATTACAATCCTAGGTGTGTAGGAGGATGAGAAACAGGAGATGGGGACTGCAAAGGTGAGAATAATGTTAATGCAGAGTTAGATGAGGGCAACTATTAGGTAAGTGGAATCAATTTGCTACTGAGTTGGGTGATCAAGTGATCGAGAGAAGTCCTGCAGGAGGAGGTGATGGTAAGAGGATGCAAGAAGCAGGTCACTGTTTGGATCTTAGGGGGCGGGACTGGAGTATATTTGTTAATGACTGAAGACAGGTGGGGGGCAACATTGGTGAGGGCTTTGTAGGTCAGGGTTAGAATTTTTAATTTATATCTGCTGTGAATACATTTATATGTGTTTATGTGTGTATTACATATATATATTACTGTACATATAAATACATAAATGTATACATGCACCCCCCCCATATATATATATATATATCTATATATATTATATATATATATACACAGGGAGTGCAGAATTATAGGCAAAGTTGTATTTTTGAGGATTAATTTTATTATTGAACAACACCATGTTGTCAATGAACCCAAAAAACTCATTAATATCATAAGCTGAATAGTTTTGGAAGTAGTTTTTAGTTTGTTTTTAGTTATAGCTATTTTAGGGGGATATCTGTGTGTGCAGGTGACTATTACTGTGCATAATTATTAGGCAACTTAACAAAAACCAAATATATACCCATTTCACAATTATTTATTTTTACAGTGAAACCAATATAACATCTCAACATTCACAAATAAACATTTCTGACATTCAAACAAAACCAAAACACACAAAAACAAATCAGTGACCAATATAGCCACCTTTCTTTGCACGGACACTCAAAAGCCTGCCATCCATGGATTCTGTCAGTGTTTTGATCTGTTCACCATCAACATTGCGTGCAGCAGCAACCACAGCCTCCCAGACACTGTTCAGAGAGGTGTACTGTTTTCCCTCCTTGTAAATCTCACATTTGATCATGGACCACAGGTTCTCAATGGGGTTCAGATCAGGTGAACAAGGAGGCCATGTCATTAGATTTTCTTCTTTTATACACTTCTTGCCAGCCACGCTGTGGAGTACTTGGACGCCGTGTGATGGAGCATTGTCCTGCATGAAAATCATGTTTTTCTTGAAGGGATGCAGACTCTTTCCTGTACCACTGCTTGAAGAATGTGTCTTCCAGAAACTGGCAGTAGGAGCTGGGAGTTGAGCTTGACTCCATCCTCAACCCTAAAAGGCCCCACAAGCTCATCTTTGCTGATACCAGCCCAAACCAGTACTCCACCTCCACCTTGCTGGCCGTCTGAGTCGGACTGGAGCTCTCTGCCCTTTACCAATCCAGCCACGGGCCCATCCATCTGCCCATCAAGACTCACTCATCATTTCATCAGTCCATAAAACCTTAGAAAATCCAGTCTTGAGATATTTCTTGGCCCAGTCTTGACGTTTCAGCTTGTGTGTCTTGTTCAGTGGTGGTCCGTCTTTCAGCCTTTCCTTACCTTGGCCATGTCTCTGAGTATTGCACACCTTGTGCTTTTGGGCACCTCCCAGTGATGTTGCAACCTCTGAAATATGGCCAAACTGTGGCAAGTGGCATCTTGGCAGCTGCACACGCTTGACTTTCTCCTCAGTTCATGGGCAGCTTATTTTGCGCCTTGGTTTTTCCACACGCTTCTTGCGACCCTGTTGACTATTTTGAATGAAACGCTTGATTGTTCGATGACTCACGCTTCAGCAAGCTTTGCAATTTTAAGAGTGCTGCATCCCTCCTGCAAGGATATCTCACTATTTTTGACTTTTCTGAGCCTGTCAAGTCCTTCTTTTGACCCATTTTGCCAAAGGAAAGGAAGTTGCCTAATAATTAGCACACCTGATATAGGGTGTTGATGTCATTAGACCACCCCCCTTACTCATTACAGAGATGCACATCACCTAATATGCTTAATTGGGTAGTAGGCTTTCGAGCCTATTACAGCTTGGAGTAAGACAACATGCATAAAGAGGATGATGTGGTCAAAATAATCATTTGCCTAATAATTCCTGCACCTCCCTGTATATATATATATATATATATTTATATACAGAAAAAGGGTTAATAGTAGCGCCAGAGGGATGAGAAATAGATTTCTAATAAGTCACTAGTTACAGTTCAAAACATGGAAAAGTACTTTTTCTGCAAACTTGACTGTCAAATAGTGTGGAAGAATTTTATTACCCCACTATACGCTCTAGCCTTAAAGGGACATGAAACCCAAATTTTTTCTTTCATGATTTAGAAAGAGCATACAATTATAAACAAACTTTCTAATTTACTTCTATTATCTATTTTGCCTTCATTCTCTTGATATTCTTTGCTGAAAAAGAATATCTAGATATGCTTAGTAGCTGCTGATTGGTAGCTTGCACATAGATGCCTTCAGTGATTGGTTCACCTTGTGCATTGCTATTTCTTTCATTAAAGTATATCTAAAGAATGAAGAAATTAGGGTAATAGAAGTAAATTGGATATTGTTTAAAGTTGTATTCTCTACCTTAATCATGAAAGAAAATGTTTGGGTATCAGTGTCCCTTTAAGTGTACAACACAGGGCCTGAATAATAACATCTGCTACAGTTTTGAATTTCCTAACAGCTGTTTCCAGAGCACTGTCCATTTGTCCTTTATTGAAGATCAACGGACGAGACGTCAGACCGCCGTCCAAAACACGTGACGTGTGGTTTGTGTCTGCAGCTCAGGAGAGCGCTTGAAGTCTCTCCAACGGTCCACGCTTTAACCGAAGAAATTTGCACACCAGAAGCGTAGTAAAGTACAGTATACCTTATATATACCAGAAGTATTACTCACTCTGAGTTTTTTTATGTGAAATATATGAACGATCCATCTAAGTATTACTTAACGATTCACAAGTTGGAATATCTTGCGCGAGTTCTCATCCTGACATTTAAACTTGGAGATGTCACTCACAAATGATACCTACGCATATCTCTTTGTATCTTTTTGATCTAAGCTTTCTATATACGGCAATTGTCATTTTATACTGTGTACACTATTTTTTGGGTATATACTGCATAATACCTTATTTAACAATTGTGCAATCAGCCACTTTTCTTTTATTATTGCATTTTATATCAATATATTATCGATTAGTTTTTTATATATTATCGATTAGCTTTTTAGATATTGTACCTTTTAGGCCTTTGAATAATTTTAATATGTTATAGGGAGACGTCCCTTTTAAGTTGCATAATCATCTGTTTTTAATAAATATTTGTTTGTTGATATAATTTGGTGTTTGATACTTTTGGCCTTCTGGCGCCCTCTTTATCTATAAGTCTAACAAGCTTAACATTTGCTACATTTGATACTCTGACACATTGTAGGGATAGTGTCAATTAAAGAGGTGTATAGTATCTTTTTCTCTAGCGCACTTCTATATATATTCTAATTATGGAACAAGTACACTGTTGGTTAGTACAGTAGATAGTCCGTATGGCACAGCAAAAAGTAATACAATCGATGAATCCAATAGTATCTCACTTACTAAAAAAACCCTCAACATTATGAGGTAAACTGCCGCCTTTATGAGGAGAGACCTCCGGTGTGTCAGTATCCTGAAGTTGCACTCTTCTTGGAGTATGGTACTTCCAAAAGTGTCAGGCTGAGGGCATTAGGAATCCTCTCAGGATGCAGCCGATTTTAATGCAGACCACAAGAGAGAGTGAGAGAAAACAACATGATCCATTTTACAGTTAGTTAAAGTGTCCAAGTTAAAAAGTTTTTTTAATTTGTGGTGGAAGTTATATATGTAGTGGGTTTGTTTTTATTATAATGATGAATGCATGCTGTACAATTAAGTTCCTATTGCACTAAAAGAAACCTTTGGTTGTTTGTTTGTAATCAGTTTTTTGCACTTTCCATGTGCATTTTGATCTTTTTTATTGGATTTTAGTTTACTGGGGGCAAGAATGGATTTAAGATTTTTATTCCTTTTGAAATTAGTTGTGGTTTTATCTTGTCACATCTTTCAAGAGATTATCCTTTGTTTAGGGATGTGCCAATGTTTATTTAGGATCCTCTTTATTTCAATAGCTCCTTTACTTGCCTGGAATGCGAATGTAAATTACAATAGTACAGATCCGCACGACCAGGACCTATAAAAACTCACAACCCTGCAGGTTATCAGTAGATAGACCTATAAAAGAAGAAGGGAAACCTTCTGGATTCATACATTAAACCACCACGACCCCAAAAGGTCTAAATGAAGACATTGATTTATCAGAAAATTTTTAGTGAATAGAGATCCCACAGAGATACGTACACCTAACTAAATATTGAATTATTCCATCAGGTATATTCACTTATTAAGGTATTATGTACTTATCTAATACGACCACGGTTTAACATAAAATCATATCACCATCTATCTTAAATAAATAATACAAGATTGGAAAACATTGACTTAAAGGTATGATGTAAATTATTGGAAGTTTTATTAGGAGTGTAAAAGAAATCTTCGTATGTAACAATGGAGTCACTGACTGTATTTTTAAGCTTAATCATTACATTTGAAATTTCACCACTATGCATACATTTACATTTTACAGTAAAAGCTATCCGCATTTATTTCTCCCCTAACGAGTCATATTACAAAACTGATAGTACTCGCCGGGGAGCTTGTCACTTACTTCAGCTCCACGTGACTCATAACAGGCCAATAAGATTGAGGGGCATGCCGACTGCCCACCCTATATAACAGATGTTGTCCCTTTTACCTACCCATAACCCTCTGAGGAAGAAGTTATCAACTGTGAACTTTTGAACGCGTAAGGGATTTTACATTCTAGTATTCTTAAGACAGCACGGGTTTTATGAACACCTGCACCTTTTTTTTTTTTATATATTTGGACATTTGGAGTTTGTTTACGGTGCTGAACACTGGGTTCTACCATCCTTACTGCACACTAAAGATTTCTCTTACGATACGAAATAAAGGCTACAGGTTAAACGCCATATATTCCGCTTGTTTTGTGAGATTTGATGAGTGCATAACATACCTCATATTGTTTAAGGTCCCAGCATGTGAGTGTAATCGTAAAACGTCTGTGGTTTTTATGTATATTAAACCTTACAATATAACACGATAGTTTGTTTTCTCTCACTCTTTTCTTGGCCTGCATGAATATCGGGCTGCCATCCTGAGAGGATTCCTAAACACCCTCAGCCTGACCACTTTTGGAAGTACCATACTCTAAAATGAGTGCAACTTCAGGATACTGATACACCCGGAGGTCTCTCCCCTCACAAAGGCAGCAGTTTACCTCATAATATTGAGGTTCTCTTTAGTAAGTGATATACCTATAAGATTAATCGATTGTATTACTTTTGGAGGTGCCATACGGACTATCTACTGTACTAACCAACAGTGTTATTTTCCATGTTTTGAACTGTAACTAGTGACTTATTAGAAATCTATTTTCTCATCCCTCTAGCGCTACCTATAACCCTTTTTTCTGTATACACTACTTTGAAGTGAGTTTAGGTGACCCATTTGTGATCACTTACACTACAAAGCCTCTGTGGTAGCTGCTTCTGGGATTTCTTTTTGCCGTTTATTAACACATAGCGCAAACATACAGGGAGTGCAGAATTATTAGGCCAAATGAGTATTTTGACCACATCATCCTCTTTATGCATGTTGTCTTACTCCAAGCTGTATAGGCTCGAAAGCCTACTACCAATTAAGCATACTTAGGTGATGTGCATCTCTGTAATGAGAAGGGGTGTGGTCTAATGACATCAACACCCTATATCAGGTGTGCATAATTATTAGGCAACTCCTTTCCTTTGCAAAATGGGTCAAAAGAAGGACTTGACAGGCTCAGAAAAGTCAAGAAATAGTGAGATATCTTGCAGAATGATGCAGCACTCTTAAAATTGCAAAGTTCTGAAGCGTGATCATCGAACAATCAAGCGTTTCATTCAAAATAGTCAACAGGGGTCCGCAAGAAGCGTGTGGGAAAACCCAAGGCGCCAAAATAACTGCCCCATGAACTGAGAAAGTTCAGCGGTGCCAGCTGCCAAGATGCCACTTGCCACCAGTGTGGCCATATTTTCAGAGCTGCAACATCACTGGAGTGCCCAAAGCACAAGGTGTGTAATACTCAGAGACATGGCCCAAGGTAAGAAGGCTGAAAGACGACAACCACACAAGCTGAAACGTCAAGACTGGGCCAAGAAATATCTCAAGACTGATTTTCTAAGGTTTTATGGACTGATGAAATGAGAGTGAGTCCTTGATGGGCCAGAGTGGATGGGCCCGTGGCTGGATTGGTAAAGTGCAGAGATCTCCAGTCCGACTCAGACGCCAGCAAGGTGGAGTGGAGTACTGGTTTGGGCTGGTATCATCAAAGAAGAGCTTGTGGGGCCTTTTCGGGTTGAGGATGGAGTCAAGCCTCAACTCCCAGTCCTACTGTCAGTTTCCTGGAAGACACCTTCTTCAAGCAGTGGTACAGGAAGAAGTCTGCATCCTTCAAGAAAAACATGATTTTCATGCAGGACAATGCTCCGATCACCACGCGTCCAAGTACTCCACAGCCGTGGCTGGCCAAGAAAGGGTATAGAGCTAAGTCACTTTAGGGCAATGCCCTACAAAACCCTTCTAAGGACTATTGCTATAGTATCTTTAGTTTTAGACTAGAATTTTTTTATTTTCGGTGTGTTTTTTTAAGGGTGGGTTTTAGTTTTAGAATACGCACAACCCTATGTTTTTTTAATTTTTTGTAATTTTCTGCAATGGTAGTTTTATATTTTCTGTAATTTTTTTAAAATTTTCTGTAATGTAAATCTTTTAATATAATGGTAGGTGTTTCTTTTTTGGTAAGTTCGGGGGTGTTAGATTAGGGGTGTTGGTCTAGGGGGGTTAAAAGTTAGTGGGTAGCTTGCAATAGGGGTTGTGGCAGTTTAGGGGTTAATAGTGTAGCGGAGTAGTTTGCAATGTGGGGTGTGGTGTGTGTAGGGTTTAATAGTGTAGAGGGGGAATTTGCAATATGGGGGTGTTGCAGTTTAGGGGTTAATAGTGTAGGGGGGACTTTGGGATGTATGGCTATGTGGGGGTTTAGGGGTTAATAGTGTAGGGGGACTTTGGGATGTGGGCTATGTGGCCAGTTTAAGGGTTAATAGTGTAGTGGGGTACTTTGCGGTGGGCTATGTGGTGGTTTAGGAGTTATAAGAGTATGGGGCCTTATTGTGATGCAGGTTGATGCTGCGAGTATGAGGTTTTTTTACACTTTACACGCTCCTTTGAAGTCTATAGGGGGAAATACATTAAGTGGTCATGATATTGAAAGTTTGTCTTTTTGCGTGAGAAGGGTTAAGAGCGAGAACAAAAACGTTTCACTTTTAACTTCTAATACATGCAGTACCTGACGTGTGCAAAAAGCCGAAGTCCGAGCTAAGTTTATGCTCCGAGTGGGAAGCGCTAAATTGCGCTCCACTTGTATTAGAGCCCCCTCTATTGGTTGATGATAGTCATTTGGATCCAGTTAGCGAGGAGCATATTGTAAGGCACATTTCAGGCTATAAAACATCATTAATCTGCACAATAAACCTCCGATATGGTGAAAAAAGTGGAAAATGAAAAGCCAATGCCCCTTATAGTAAAACTCCACTGAGATCAGTTCACAGGTGTGGAGGGTACTGATTCCTGAAACTTTTTTCTTTTAAAACTATTCTCTTAACAAGCCTTTTCATAAAAACCATGTTTCACAGATTACTGAATCAATTTAAACAAGGGGCAAAAAAGACCTTGAGATTTTAATATAAAATGCTCAGTTAAAACAACTTTGCAATATACTTTAAAGGATACTAAACCCATTTTTTCCTTTCATGATTCAGAATTACAGCATGCAATTTTAAGCAACTTTTCTAATTTACTCCTATTATCAATTTTTCTTCGTTCTCTTGCTATCCGCCCGTTTCCATGCAATTTAGCACTGATTTTCTAATGGTCACAATTGAAAAATGAGCACTGCAGACTAATCCTCCTAACATATCTTTCCCTAATTCGGTTGTAGCAGATAAAAACAAACAATGCTCATTAAATATAGTATAATGACAGCCCATATTAACTGCTCCAATAACGGTGAGTAAGTGAGTGGAGTTTGGCTACTGAAAAATAGTTAGTTGCTGCAAAACCAAATGTTAATTTATTTTAAAACTGTTTAGACTTGACTGATATGATATTCTATAGCAAGACACAGACATGTCCTGTAATTACCCAATGACTGCCATTTTGTGTTTGATTACAGGTTCTTTATTATTGCTAACAAGTTCCAGTAAAGGGGATAATAAGTCATAGCAAATATTGTCATTTTGTGAGCACAATTTAAAAGGTTTTTGCAAATTAGTAGCAGTTCAGGAACAGACCTCATAAAAAGTCTTGTGGGATCCATGCTTCTGGCCTTCCTTGCTGTGGCCAATTAGGACAGGTTTAAATAAGCTTGTAACAAATGTAACCAATCACTGGGTAGAATTTTCAAGGCTCAAGTAATATGTCTCTTCACTTAAAGGGACAATAAATGGTTGTTACATAATTGTGCACTATGCACTTACTATACCTTCACCACCGTCCTCTACTGCTCTGCTGTTTTTTCATAAGCACATCACAAGCTCGCTGTGTAACCACAGCCGCTCTCCGATTTTTCACTGTTGAGCTAAATGTAAGCACACTTCTCACACTGGGTAAACTGGTCAGCAGCTTTATCCAGCATGGGAATACACTAGTTAGTTCAATGGCGTGATCGAGCACTCTGTGATTAGCAGCAAGCCTGTAACGCACTTTTGAAAAAGCCAAAACAAAAACAGCCAGAACAGAAGAGGATGGCCGATGAAGATAAGGTAGAAAACTTTTGGGAGGGTTACATTTTAATTTTCTTTCTTTTTTGTTTGCAGGTACCACTAGGTTAATGTTATTTAAATCTGCACATAATGCAAAATTATGTAACATTAAAAACAACATTTTACTTTATGTACCTTTATGTATGATTAAGGAACTCCGGCTTCTCTGGAAGCCAGTGGAACAAGCACACATTATGCAAAAAGTAGGCAAAATAAACAATAATATATATTGCATTGCTTTTTTATATTTCTTCCAGTAAACATTTTCAAGAGAGATTAATTGTCCCCTTCAAAGAGACATTGTACACTAGATTTTTATTTGCGTAAATGTTTTGTAGATGATCATTTATTAATCCTATCTGGGAGTTTTTTGTAACAATATAATTTTTGCTTATTTTTTAATAACATTGTGCCGATTTTCTAGACTCCTCAACCAAGCCCCAAATTATCAGATGTAAACTAAAGTCTACAGATTCCTACTTGCTCCCTGTTTGTGTTAATCTGTCTTTTCATAAGCAGGGGAGGGGCTATTCCTGCTTTCCACAGCCATTTCACTGAGTGTCCCAGTCTAACCTCATCAACAGTGCTTAAACCAGGAGCATCTGAGTATGTTGTACTGGGTTTTTAGATCAGTATCTGTGCATAGTGTCTCTTACATGCAGTTATATAAAATTGGTGTACACTATACAATTAATTAGTCATTTCCAAACATAAGTTTCTTGTATTGTTAGTGTCCTCAGGCTCAAAGTCCACTGCGGATATTATTTAATGATAGTCATAGATTATTGTTCTAATTAAAGTGTTGTAAACATAAAAAAATATATACACTAAAAGTACACAATGCTAGTGTACTTTGCTTCTGTTGCCAAGGTTTTTGGTTCAAGATCATTTGTTGTTAGAGGTCCTCACCACGGAGGTGTAATCTTTTTCCAGTTTAGTATTTCATTAAGTGAGCACTTTAAAAGTTATGGTAATCAATATATACAGTGCCAATGTAATAAAAGTTATATCAATATAAGCACAACCGCTTCAAAAACTTCATAAAATTCGAAGTCATATTCTTTAAAATTACCTTTTTATTTTACTAACATCATGATCGTTGCTAAGTCTTCCCTCTGCCTCCTAGTACAGCATTCGAGTGACGCATAGATCGGTCCCATCCTCTCTATATGTCTGAGTTGTTGCGCACACTCCAAAGAGGAACAAATTGTCATCCAAAGTAAACAGAAGAGACCAGGGCTGGTGCTAGGATTTTTGGCCACACAGGCGAGGATACATTTTGCAGCCCCCCCACCCCATTACAAACCATCCCATTGCTAGTTAAAAGGAAATTAAACCCAAATGTTTTCTATCATGATTCAGCTAGAACATGACATTTTAAGCAACTTTCTAATTAACTCCTATTATCAAATTGTCCTCAATCTCTTGGTATCTGTATTTGAAAAGCAGGAATGTAAGCTTAGGAGCAACACTTGCTGATTGGTAGCTAAATGCAAATCAAACAGTGGTAGCGCATCCATTGGCAAATCAAACAATGGCAGTGCAGTATAGCAAATCAAACAGTGGTATTGCTGCGTAACAAAATCAGACAGTGGTTGTGCTGCATAGCAAACCAGACAGTGGAAGTGCTGCATAGCAAATCAGACAGTGAAGTGCTGCATAGCAAATCAGACAGTGAAGTGCTGCATAGCAAATCAGACAGTGGAAGTGCTGCATAGCAAATCAGACAGTGGAAGTGCTGCATAGCAAATCAGACAGTGGAAGTGCTGCATAGCAAATCAGACAGTGGAAGTGCTGCATAGCAAATCAGACAGTGGTTGTGCTGCATAGCAAATGTGGTTGTGCTGCATAGCAAATCAGACAATGGTTGTTCTGCATAACTATTATATATATATATTATATATGATATATATATATAAATATACACACACACAGATATATTTAAAAATACCTCTAAATCTAATTGATTTATTGACTGACATGATGGAGATAGACATGGATGACATGGGAGATAGAGCCACTGCCCCAGAAGGACTTACCCAATCCATTTCCCCCTGGCCATGTCTTTAATAGTCTGCAAGGCTGCAAGAGTGCAAGGAACATCTCCGGGTGGAGCAGATGGCCTGGACACACCAATCAGTCAGTCAGTCAGTGCCATTCATAAAGCCGCTTGAGTGCGACACTGCGTGCGGATGCCAAAGTCGTGCCCAGAATAAGAGAGGGCAGCCAGCAGCACATGTAACCCCACCCCAACAGCAGCCTGTGTGCTGAAAGCCATGCATCACTGCACGGGGGGAGCGAGGCCCATTGTCCAAAGAATGCGCAGCGCCAGATACTTTTTCAGCAGTTCAGCTCAAGTTTAATCGTTGGGATTGCAGCTTGCAGTTTTTAAAAACTAGGCGGCAGGAATCACAGCCGAGGGGCTCAGCTGAATAAATTTCTTGATGATGGCTGGGCTATTGGCATTGGCAATATTGTTGCGCTGTGCAGCGCACAAAGTGTTGGCTGCCTGTCTGGGGTTAAAAACTTAGTCTGCACGTCAGTCACATACAAAATACAGTCTGACATGCAGAATATTTTTTTTTACCCCAGACAGGCAGCCAACACCTTGTGCGATTCGCAGAGCAACATATATTGCCAATAATAGCCTGTCATGAAATGGTATTCAGCCCTTGGCCTTGATGGCTGCCATGTTGGCTAAAAAAACAAAAAATGTAAAAAAAATATATATCAGACAGTGTTGCAGTTTGCCGCTCCAAGATTGTGCCCCCCTGCCTGTATGCAAGCGCCGGCCCTGGAAGAGACAGTCGAAGAGGCTAATTGGATGAAAACGTATTGCGCAAATTAAACGCATACACATGAGAGTTCCCATTCAATGCAGCGAGCCAGATGGCTACACATAACAATGGATTGAGTAAAAAAAAAATTAGCAAAAAAAATAATTGACAGTCGGATGAAGATCTTTGTGGGAATTTGAATGACAGCAAATAGAAACGGTATATATATACCTACTTGCAGATACTTATGTACTTTTACAAAAGTACTATTATATTACTGACACTGCATTATACCAGAGCTTAAATAGTGTCCGATATGACTTTACCATCAATTTAAATCATGATTTATCAAGGGTAAACCAGTATGCAAACTCTGACATATTTTTGCAGTTGAACATTGACTGAATTTCAGAATAGTATATAGAATTCCCTCAAGAACATATCAGGTGACAATATAATGAAAGGAAAAGGTATAACTGATGAGTTATTCATCCAACTTTTTAATTTTACAAGTTTATTTCAAGTTTAAAGGGGACTTAAAATTGTAACAAGAAACTAATTTCATGTGTTAGAGCATTTTATTATTGCATTATTGCTTGCATATAACTATGTGTTTAACCACTTCCAAAGGGAGCCAAAAACAAGAGGCATTTGCGTGTAGCCACCAACACCATCTAGCTTCAAGGTAAGCATTTCTAGTCCTGAGCCTACCTTAGTTATGCTTTTTAACAATGGATACTAAGGGAACAAAGTAAATGTGATAATACAAGTACCATTGAAAAGTCTCTTAAAATTGCAGGCTCCATCTGGAACATGAAAGTTTACATTCATGTCCCTTTATGTAGAGCTATAACATAAATACCTAGTTAGCTTTTTGTTGTGCCCAGCGTCATCTGAGTGTGCGTTCTTGTGGCGTGGTGTGCTTCTCCTTTTCACCTTTACTAGTGCCATTTTCAAGAGCTGCAGAGAGTTTTTTCTGCTGCCCCGCTCTTTTGGCTTCCAGTTTTTTTTGCCGGCCAGGTCTTCACAGGTTCTGCGAGCATCCTTTACTTGCCTACGGAAAGCAGACAACACTTGTATAGCTCCAGTTCTTTTTCTTCTTCTCCTGAGCTTCAAACGCTTCAAATTCATCAACATTGGAGATTTTGTAAAGAGGTAAGACATGCAGCTGCTCATCCTCTGGTAATTTGGTAGGATCACGATTGTCTTCTCTAGTTAAAGTGCAAACCTGACAAAACAACATACATTGGGTTTCAATAAAGACATCCAGTTATTTTTGGTTGTCATTTAATAATCTTAAGTGGTGATATGGTTTTCTTTTAACCTATACAGTGACAAAGGGTATATTCCCAGAGTCATGTTTACAACATTTTGCTATTATAGCTTTTTAGGTAAAAATGAATGCAAGTAACTTTTCATGTTCATATGGAAACATGCATTTTTTTTATTTAGTGAACTGCTTATATTTAGACTAGTCAATTTATAGGTCACGTCAAAAAGGTATCATTAAAATAAAATACAAAAGTTTCAGGGCCCTGTGAATGTTGCAGCAGCCAGCCCACATAGGCTAGGAACCAGAACAAAGAACAAAAATATAATCAGACTTCCTGACATTGTTAATATCTTCCAGGTACACCCATAGTTAAAACTGAAATGCATTTGATTAGAAGAATATAAATATTGATTGGTGAACTTAGGAACCTACGTTGAGGCGTATTTTGGACTAGGGAAACAAAGTACTTGCCTAGGGCGGCAGATGGGGGGGCATCACTTTTTGAGTCTCTGTTCGGAGTGGGCAGGTGACATAACTAGCATGGCATGGATTGAGCAGCCAGTAGGGGAAAACGTGGGCTGGTTAATAAGCACGGCCACACGGTCACTGTCCCTCATATCAAGAAAACTGGTTGACTAGTCGCCTGAATAGAAGGATTTGTCACTGTTCATCTGTCAATACTTCCCATATGGAGCAGTGACATTGACTCAGAGCCATCATGTGAGGATCATTATTTCTCTACTATTTTCAGTGTTGTAACAGCCAGTAGGGCTACACCTTTATCGCCATTTCTTGAAACCTATTTAGTAGTAGGTTAGATTGTCTACAAGTTCTTATGAGGCTTCATTCATTCCCTTCGGAATAGACTAGAGACCCTCCCTGATGAACCTGGTACCAGACCTCTCCTATGTCCCAATACTCTGATCGTTCTTCCCAGCATTATGTAGATGATAAATTCCCTCTGTTCCTGGCAATCCCCCTCCATAATCAACCAATTCCTTATTGGAAGTATGTGTTCAAAACATATATCAGGATGTTTGTGGTGCAGGTAGGTGCGACGCCCCATTTTTTTCTCAACACTACTGTTTGAAATTAATCATGATGTCATAAAATAAATATAACTTTTATCTGTACAGAAATAGTTTTGTTATCTCAACACATGACCAGCATATTAAACAATCTTTCCAGAATAATTCCTAATATTATGGGGACATGAAATATTTATTTTGTGATTCAGAAAGAGCATGCACTTTTAAACAACTTACCAAATTTTACTCCAATTATCTACATTCCCGTCAATCTCTTTATATCCTTTGTTGAAAAGCATACCTAGCTAGGTTTATGAGACCAGCAATGCATTAGTGGGAGGTAGCTTACACATATATGCCTCTTTTCAATGGCTCACCGGATGTGTTAGCTAGCTCCCAATAGTACAGTGCTGCTCCTTCAACACAGGATAGCAAGAGAATGAAGCAAATTTGAGAAAAGAATTACATTGGAAAGTTGTTAAATAGTTCTATCTGAATCATGAAAGCACATTTTTGACATTTATGCCCCCTTTTAAAAGGATATGAAACTTTTATGCTTTAGATAGAACATGCAATTTGAAACAACTTTTTAATTTACTTACATTATCCTTTTTTTCTTTGTTTCTCTTGGTATCTTTTGTTAAAGGCAGGGACGCCCTTTAGGAGTTGGCCCATTTCTGGGCCACTTTATGGCAGCAGTTTTGTAAAAATGTAAAGCATTTGCCTATAGCACTAGATGGCCAGCACCATTTCCAGCCATGTAGTGCTTCAGTTGCCTACCTAGGTATTTCTTCAATACAGAATATCATGGGAACTAAGCAAAATTTGGTAATAGACATAAATTGGAAACTTTTTAAAAATTGTATGTTCTGTCTTAATCGAAAAAAAAAATGGGGGTTTCATATCCCTTTAAGATGGCAAAGGTCTACAAATCAAATCCAGTGGTGCTTCTACAATGCATATTAATATAAAGTGTAATTTGATACATGGATACCTACTATTTAGTAATATTTATACTTTGGAATCAAACAACACACAAATACATGAGAACAAATAGAAGGTTGATTGCTACATAACAGAGCATTCGATTTTGAAATTCTCACCTTTTAACATATCTTATCTAGAATTGTTCTATTCTAAAACATGTTTATTGCCTCTGATTGCCTGGGTTCCCGTCACATACAGCATATTTGTAATTCATTGGGTTTCACTGCATCAATGAAACTAAGTTCAGCTACTTTAATTTCTTTGCTGACATCGAACTTCCTGAATGGGTTGTCAAACAACAAGAGTTTAAATATTCAAACCCACATTGGCCTTTTATTTGGCTCTTGGTTAAATTGGCTTGTTCATTGTGTCTTAAATTCGACAAAAGAGCTCTTTCTCTTGTAAAATATTTAATAACAAGTTTCAGGTTAGGCATGAAAGAATTGGCCCATTAAAGAGCATATCTATAAGCAATTGTTTTAAACTATAATCAGAAGCCAAACGTTTTACAAGGGCAGTAATGTCATAATTAGACATTCATGATTTAGACAGAGCTACATTTTTTAAACATACTTTCCAATTTACTTATTTTTTTAAATCTTGCTTCCTTCTCTTTTTATCCTTTGCTGAAAGGATAATCTAGCAAAGCTGACAAGTAGCTAGGTTCTAGCTGCTGATTGGTAGCTGCATAAATATACCGATTGTCATTGGCTCACCCATGTGGTCAGTTAGAAACCAGTAGTGCATTGCTGCTCCTTCAACAAATACCAAGAGAATGAAGCAAATTTGATAATAGAAGTAAACTGGAAAGTTGTTTAAAATTGTATGTTCTACCTAAAATCATAAAGTAAAAAAAAAATGTGGATTAAACTAACTTGCATTTTTTAAGCTCCACTTCCTATTCCATATATCAAGAGCAGGAGCAGCAATGCACTTCTAGGAACTAGCTGCCAAAATAAAATAACACTTTGACTTCTGACTTCAGCTCAGCATTTAAGCTGCCGCACCTCAGAAGCTCTGCGAGTCTGGACAGACTTCTGCCCGCGCTGCAAACACACTGCTGTCCCCACTCACTGACTACACATGCAGTCACGAGCCAATGTGACACCAAAGCCACCAATGGGAATAGTTTCAGTTTCCACTGAGCTGTGACCCACTAGGTATCAGTCACGTGTCAACCATGTGATATGAGTAGCAGGCAGGGCGGGAATGTCGGAGAACCAAAACGTAAAAATAAATTTAAAAAAATTGTGCTGAAGCAGGGACACACATACACACTACTGCCGACACACTAATGTGTCATTGACACACAGTTTGGAAAACACTGCTTTAGGGGATGGCCAGACTGTCAGTGCATTAAATGTGTCACCATTTTTTTAACCACACTATCATACGTCAAAATAGGTCAAAACAGTAAGGTACATGATTCAAGAACAGTTCTGGGAACTTCTCTACCTGTTCCAAGAATAATGAGGCTGTATACCAAGCAGTTAACCATTCATATGATATTACAATATGAGGGAGAATCATTTTGCTGTGTATGCATAGACGTATATAGCAAAGAACAAGAGTAATAAATTATTTGATTTTGTTGTAATTACTTTAAACACTTGATTTTTCTAACACACTGATACCAGTAAACAATATGGGAATAGATTATACTCCAGCTAAAAAGCGTATTACTAAATTTATCAACAGAAATATAGAGAGAATTTAATGAGGAATTTGCAGAAATGTGTTGATAAACGTAACAGGGATAGAGATGACATCATAAATTGCAAAAATAAACAACATTTAAGTCCATTTTTCTGTATCTAATAATTCTGTGGCATAATAAACCCTGTAATTATGTAATGATGTCTGACTTTTTGCCAGATTTAAAGAAATGCTTTAAAGGATAAAACTAACCATTTTGTCTTCTCAAAATGTTTTCCCCACTACATTATCCCAATAGACAGAGGGTATTATGTTTATGCATTTGGTTCCCTACCTATGGACACGCTTTGGTGTTGTTCTAAAACAATGCCTAAAACCAATTTAAAATCCTGATATTTTTTCTGTAAAGTTCTTTAAAGGGACACTGAACCCAATTGTTTTCTTTCGTGAATTCAGATAGAGGCATGCAATTGTAAGCAACTTTCTTATTTACTCCTATTTACTACAATTTTTCTTCATTCACATAGCTATCTTTTATTTGAAAAGAAGGCATCTAAGCTTATTTTTGGTTCAGAGATCTGGACAACACTTTTTTATTGGTGATGAATTTATCCACCAATCAGCAAGAATAACTCAGGTTATTCACCAAAAATGGGCCGGCATCTAAACTTACATTCTTGCATTTTAAATAAAGATACCCCAGAGAATGAAGAAAATTTGATAATAGGAGTAAAATGATGAAGTTGCTTAAAATGAATGCTTTATCTGAATCACGAAAGAAAAAATTTGGGTTCAGTGTCCCTTTAAGGAGAATCCGATAATCTTTGAATGTCAACATAAACTGCATTTAGAAGAAATACACACTAAACATTATTGGAAAGAATAGAATTAGTATCAGGAGATGCCAAAATTGTGTGGTTATGTAGTTTGGCTACTGAAAATGACTGACTCAAATTATCTGACAGAATTATTTTCTTTTTGTAAATACATTTTTTACTGTAGTGTTTAGGAAGCTGCAAATAATATCTTGGATTTGGCTAATCACTGCAGTTTGTACCTTTTTGGGTTTATTCAACAAGCTTAAGACTTTAAAATTAAATGTTCACTTGTAAATTTGAGTAAATTGAACCATTGCCAGTGCCAAATTGATTTATTAAAATAAAAATACCATGTTAATAAAGCAGAGTTAGATACTATTGGTGGTAATTTCCATTTTCAATGTATAGATCATAGCAGTATTTACCAAATCTGAAAACGTACCCTTCTATGTTAAAAAGAGAGAATATTGACAAGACTAAAGCAGCTCACTTAAAGGGACAGTCAAGTCCAAAAAAAAAACTTTCATGTTTCAAACAGGGCATGTAATTTTAAACAACTTTCCAATTTATTTTTATCACCAATTTTGCTTTGTTCTCTTGGTATTCTTAGTTGAAAGCTAAACCTAGGAAAGCTCATATGATAATTTCTAAGCCCTTGAAGGCCGCCTTTTTATCACATGCTTTTTTATTTGCTTTTCACAACAGGGGAGAGCTAGTTCATGTGAGCCATATAGATAACATTGTGATCACGCCCGTGGCTTGTAGCAGACAACTGCTCTAATTGGCTAAAACGAAAGTCAATAGATAATAAATAAAATGTCATGCGATCAGGGGGCTGTCAGAAGATGCTTAGATACAAGGTAATCACAGAGGTAAAAATTATATTTATATAACTATGTTGGTTATGCAAAACGGGGGTATGGGTAATAAAGGGATTATCTATCTTTTTAAACAAAAACATTTCTGGTGTTGACTGTCCCTTTAAGAACCAAAGCTTTCTCCTCTACTTCTATAATAGCATCTTTTACATTATCTATAAAATTGTCAGACAATTTCTTCATTTATTACATGGTGAAATACCTTATATGTCAGGGTGCTATTAACTCAGGTTATTGGATAAATAATGGTGCAGGATATTTACATACTGCAGCACCTCCTATACTTTCACCTAATTCTGTGTACTATAAAACATTTTAAAGCTTCCAGACCCTGCAAATTCAGCTACCACTTTTTTTCATGAAGTTCGGATTTGTGGTTCAGACAGACATCAGCAACTGATTCTCTGCTTGAAAAGCTCTGCTGATACACAGTAATATTTCTCTGGCTACTGTAATCTTACATGGTAAATATGATTTACTGTGAGAATAAGCAATCTTAATCTAAAACTTTTAACCTGATTTATACATCTAGCTGAGTGTGGAGCTGCCTTTAACATTATGACAGTGAGAGGCAGAGGCTTTGTTACAGATGGAACAAAAGTTCAGTAGCCATTAATGCTTTATACAGTTCAAGTTTCTGTCCATCCATGTTGTTGGTGAACAGGATGTAATGGCGGACAAGTAGAACATGCTAATCTGACAAGACGTTTATAAAACGTTATTATAAAATGAAGCTTAGCTATCACATTTACTTGCATACAACAATTACTGACCAGTGTGCTGCCGTTTGGCATATTGTGCAAGTCCCTGTGGGAATGAGCACAAAAATCTAAGCAAGCAGTGACTCCCGAGAAAGGGCGACCTTCTTTCAGACCAAGACGACAGTGTGGGGCTCGATGCTCGGTGCGTCAATCTGCAAGATGACAATGAAAAGATAAATAACTTCCAACAAAATACATAAAACAAAACATACATCGTACACCAGAGATGATAATATGAATAACTGCCAACTGCTGCTTACAAAAGCATCTTAAAGTGACATAAAAGTCAAAATTAAACTTTCATGATTCAGATGGTGTGTGCAATTACACTGATTTGTCATCAAAGTTACTTTGTTCCCTTGATATTCTATGTTGAAAAAGTATATGCGCATACGTTCAGCAGCAGAATGCACTACTAAGAGCTAGCTGCTGATTGGGTGGCTATGCATGCTGGCTCACCAGATGTGCTCAGCTAGCTCCCAGTAGTTCACATTAGAATATTTTCGTTTTAAACTTTTAACACAATTGTAAAAAATTCATGACTTAATAACAGAAAAATAAATATTGAGGATCAGAATGAGAAACACACCTTGTTTATTACAGATATTAATTATTTTTTTATGTATCATAACAAAATTCTATTTTTTATATCAATGCATTAACTAATAAGGCAGAGTATTGCATCACACTGTATTATTGTCTGTTCTAGTGCTTCTAATCTCAGAAAACTTGTTACCATGAGAAAGAAGTTGCCCATAGTAAAACTTAAATCTATATTCTTGATTATTAACCTTTTTCAGAAACATACAACATGCATTTACCAAAAAAGATTGACAGATAACCTGCATTTCATTTCAAATAAAAAAAAAATTCAACTCTTCATCCCTGTTTCTCTGCCTTTAACTCACCTTTGTTAAGTTCCGTTCCCCATTTTTTCCACCCTTTTCTCTAACTTGAAACATCTGAATCTCCCTCTCCCCCCTTTTATCTGTGTGTTTGCTTTTCTGATTCCTGCCTTTCAAGGTGCCCGGATTTGTTTCTCTCTGTTATGGTGTCACTTGCTGTGTGTTTCTTCTTTTGTTAAGTCACTCCTTTTTATATCCCTGCTATAAGCTATGTGCACACAGAGAGCAAAAATATCTGTCACTCCGCAAAAACGTATTTGTGGTATAGTTTGGAAAAGAGACAGAGAGCAAACAGAACAGCTAAATCCTTAGGTTTGCAGGGACTACTGCTCAGAAATATTGTTTCGTACCATTTCAAATTATGTTTTATAAATAATCACAATGTTAAATGCGAAACTAAGCATTTTAAATCTAGAAACTAGCATCATAGGCAATCCCCCTGACCCAATCCCATCACTGAAAATCACACGATTGCATGAATGATCGCGTGATTTCAATTTTTACTCATTTGTTGATATTGTTCAAATGTAGACAAATGAGTCCCGGCAGGAAGGAGTTAAACACTCTATGGGGATTACATTTTGAATTTAATGTCCCATTAACATTATTTCAAAATATTTCCTTTTTAAAAATAATAAGATTTTATTTTTATTATCTAGGTATAAACAATTTCTTTCCGATTATAGACATAACACCATCAGTCCATACACCTACCTGGTTTTGATAAGCATCAGGAGCAAGTTTCTTGTAGATGGGAGCCATTAATGTTGACAAATTCTGTAGATTGGCTTCCAATTTTTTTTCCTTTAAAAAAAAAAAAAAAAAAGCAAAACACTGCAAAGTTACCAACAAGAATGTACTTAGTTATCTCTCTATAACATTTGATAAAATAATATTGAAAAACATTTCAGTCCTGAGTTTATTCTTCAGCCCTTACTAGCTATAGAACACAATGGGCTCTATTTATCAAAGCTTCAAGCTGAAAAAAAAGGAACAGTCTACTCCAGAATTTTTTATTTATAAAAAGATAGATAATCCCTTTATTACCATTCCCCAGTTTTGCATAATCTGTGATTACTTTGCAGATTGCCCCTTATTTCAGTACTTTTGACAAACTCTGCAATTTTAGCCAATCCAGTGCTGATTCATAAATTACTCCACTGGAGTGAGCACAATGTTATCTATATGACACACATGAACTAGCGCTGTCTAGTTGTGAAAATGAACAAAATCCACTGAGATAAGAGGCGGCCTTCAAGGGCTTAGAAATTGGCATATGAGCCTACCTAGGTTTATCTTTCAACAAAGAATACCAAAAGAAAAAAATAAATTGATGATAAAAGTAAATTGGAAAGTTGTTTAAAATTGTATGCCCAATCTGAATCATTAAAGTTTGATTTTGACAAGACTGTCCCTTTAAGGTTGAATGACACACAAAATAAAATACTCAAAGTTATCATGTTGTCTATTTATAATAAAAATTGTCCAAACGATTTAATTTCCGTTCAGTGATCAACATTCACTGTAGCTCAATTACTCCGTTAATTTCATCTGAATTTTGCAAACTCAATCCTATCTAGAGGTAGATTCAACCAATTTAAGATTTATTATACTTTATTACTTGTACGTTCGCATGTTGAGCAATGCATTTGACCAGAGTCTCAATCTCAAGTTTTGAGCTAGTAAACACCATAGGAAACAATGGGATGAACCCATAACGAGAGGTAAGTGGGGAATAATCTCACTACTATGCTTTATACAATTTATCTAGTGTTTATTATCCCTTTAACTTCAACATTTTTTAAAGTGAAGGTAAACTTTGGTGAATGAAAGCCGTTTTTAAAAAAATACTATTAAAAACAGAGGCACTTTCATTCATCAAAGTTACAAAGCAGCCATTTTGTTAAAAAAATTACCTTTTTTTCTTTTCACAGCTAGAGCAGCTCCCCCCCACCTAGAGATCCTCTATTCACACGTTAGCAATGACTAATCCTGCTTCCTCAAATAACAGTTTTCCCCCCAGGGTAGTCATTGCCTGAGGCCATGCTGTGATTGGAGGAAGCAGGATTAGTCATTGCTGACGTGTGAATAGAGGATCTCTATGTGGGGGAAGCTGCTCTAGCTGTGAAAGAAAAAAGGTAATTTTTTTTAAACAAACGGCTGCTTTGTAAACTTTGATGAATGAAAGTGTCTTGTTTTTAATAGTATTTTTAAAAAACCGTGCTTTCATTCACCAAAGTTTACCTTCATTTTAAAAGGTGCAATTGCAATGTTTTACTATTTTTTTTTTATAATAAACTTTGCAATTACAATCTTTTAAATCAAGATAAATACAGCATATAACTCTATCTCTCTCTAAAATGTAGTAATTAACCACATTAGATATATTAATATTTATCATAAAAAAAACAAAAACCAATAATGTTAAAATGGTGCTTCAGCGCTAAAAAGATTCTTCTAAAATGATAAATTATGATACCATTTTGGAGTGTAGAAAAGGGTCGGGACTAAGTAGAGATGAAATGCGTTGTGAGACAAATGATAAATTGAAGTTTTCGTGCAATCAATGCTTTAAAAGTTATCAACAGGAGACGCTGATCCTTACGGCTTTGTTGATGCAAGTGTATTAAAGGGAACACAGAAACCCAAATTTTTTCTTTCATGATTAGCTAGAGCATGCAATTTTAAAGGGACACTGAACCCAAATTTTTTCTTTCATGATTCAGATATAGCATTCAATTTTAGGCAACTTTCTAATTTACTACTATTATCAATTTTTTCTTCATTCAATTGCCTTTTTATTTGAAAAAAAGGCATCTAAGCTTTTTTGTGGTTTAGAACTCTGGAGAGCACTTCTTATTGGTGATAAATTTATCCACCAATCAGCAAGAAACCACCGGGTTGTTCACCAAAAATGGGCCGGCATCTAAACTTACAGTCTTGATTTCAAATAAAGATAGCAAGAGAACAAAGAACAAATGATAATAAGAGTAAATTAGAAAGTTGCTTAAAATGTCATGCTCTATTTGAATCACGAAAAAAAAAAAATTTGGTTTCAGTGTCCTTTAAGCAAACTTCCTAATTTACTCCTATTATCAATTTTTCTTCATCTCTTGTTATCTTCTTTGAAAATCATGAATGTAAATCTTCGCAGCCAGCCCATTTTAGGTTCAGAACATGGATAGCACTTGCTTATTAGAGACTGACATTTACCCACCAATAAGCAAGCATTAACCCAGGTTCTCAACCAAAAATGGGCGGCTTCTATGCATCACATACCTGCTTTTTAAATAAAGATAGCAAGAGACAACGAAAGAAAAAGTGATAATAGAAGTAAATTAGAAAGTTGCTTAAATTGCATTCTCTATCTGATCATTAAAGAAAAAATTTGTGTTTAGTGTCCATTCTAACCCATATCTTTTTTATCAATTCCAAAGTCGGATGTGTAATTGTGCAGAGACGTCAGTGGACGTATTGAAACCGCAAAGTGTCTCGAGAGTCTAACGCTATGATAATGGGGCCCAATATGTTATATCTATATAATAATAAAAGTACAAAAATACACTTGTGCAAAATACTTAAAAAGTGATATAGCGCATATGATACAAAGTGGTTATACTAGTGCAATTTAACACACTAATAAAAGGATATTTGAATATTAACAAGAGCTTGTCAGTTTCCACATATTGGTGTTGCATTTTCACCATAATGACACAATGATCTTCTTGCCTCAAGAAAAAGTAAATACAACAAATAGTGGAGTACAGTAAGAATATATACACTATGATGTTACTTGGCTACTCACATGTTGCAGAGCCTAGACTGGCTCTGGAAGGTAACGCACACCCCAATTTTATACTGCTAGGGCAAACCAGTATACATCCAGTCTAGCTCAAATGTGTAAGTATAAAACAATATTTATTAAAAACAATTTACAAGGATAAAAAAAAAACATAAATTATGCTTACCTATAATTTTCTCATTCCTTCTGACGGGAAGAGTCCACAGCTGCATTCATTACCTTTGGGAATTCAGAACCTGGCACCAGGAGGAGGTAAAGACACCCCCAGCCCAAAGGCATCAAATACCTCCCCCCACATCCCTCATCCCCCATTCATTCTGCCAGGGAAGCAAGGGAAACAGTAGGAGAAATATCAGGTGAAAAAAGGTGCTAGAAGAACAAAAAATGTACTGCCGCCTCACCAATAAAACGCAGACGGGAGCTGTGGACTCTTCCCATCAGAAGAAAAGAAAATTATCAGGTAAGCATAATTTATGTTTTTCTTCTTAAACGGGAAGAGTCCACAGCTGCATTTATTACTTTGGGAAAACAATACCCCAAGCTAGAGGACACTGATGAAAACAAAGGGTGGGTACAAAAAAGGCGGCCCTTCGAAAGGCACCACAGCCTGACATTACCCGACACCATATAAAAAAACTTATAGACGACCAAAGGAAAAACGGAAGCCTAGGTACTGTACATCAGTTACACCACCTGTAAAGCCACTCAAACCCAGAGTCTGCTGAGCACAAGAGCCTCCGAGAAGCCAGCCTGCGGCTGTGGACTCTCAAGAAAAGAACCCCCGACCTAAAGGCGAAAAACCTCTGTCTACCTCCGAGAGGGAGAATAGAGAATCCCATAAGAGATCCAAAAGACCATCCAACATGGGCTCAAATCAAACTTAGAGCAACTCAAGGTTGCAACAGTACCCACTGCCCAGGGAGACGAAACTCCCTAGAAGGACAAGGACCAGAAAGATAAGTCCATACTAAGGAAAAAATGTCCCTAAGATGACCAGAGGGCCATCCTCATATTCCTGACACGGCACCATACACATATGGTGCTCCACAAAAACCGCAAGTTCTCTATTGCATCATAGATCAAGTCGAGAACTGTCAGGCTAGACAAAACATAAGACAAGCAGAAAACAGGAATAACTGTCCTAGCAGCTAAAAAGAGCTCTCCAAGAGAACACAGAGCCACCTGCAAACAAGAACTCACGACTGACCAATCTCTGGGCAGCAAAGCTGACCTAAGCCATCGTGGGACTCAACCCACTGAGTAGCGCCGAAAAAAACATAATTTATGCTTACCTGATAAATGTATTTCTCTTGTAGTGTATCCAGTCCACAGATCATCCATTACTTGTGGGATATTCTCTTTCCCAACAGGAAGTTGCAAGAGGATCACCCACAGCAGAGCTGCTATATAGCTCCTCCCCTCACTGCCATATCCAGTCATTCGACCGAAACAAGCTGAGAAAGCCGAGAAAGGAGAAACCATAGGGTGACTGTAGTTTAATTAAAATTTAGACCTGCCTGAAAAGGACAGGGCGGGCCATGTACTGGATACACTACAAGAGAAATAAATTTATCAGGTAAGCATAAATTATGTTTTCTCTTGTTAAGTGTATCCAGTCCACGGATCATCCATTACTTGTGGGATACCAATACCAAAGCTAAAGTACACGGATGATGGGAGGGACAAGGCAGGAACTTAAACGGAAGGAGCCACTGCCTGTAGAACCTCTCCCCCAAAAACAGCCTCCGAAGAAGCAAAAGTATCAAATTTGTAAAATTTGGAAAAAGTATGAAGCGAAGACCAAGTTGCAGCCTTGCAAATCTGTTCAACAGAGGCCTCATTTTTAAAGGCCAGGTGGAAGCCACAGCCTCTAGTAGAATGAGCTGTAATCCTTTCAGGAGGCTGCTGTCCAGCAGTCTCATAGGCTAACGGATTATACTCCGAAGCCAAAAAGAAAGAGAGGTTGCGAGGCCTTCTGACCTCTCCTCTGTCCAGAGTAAAACAACAACAGGTTAGATGTTTGGCGAAAATCTTTAGTAGCCTGTAAGTAAAACTTCAAGGCACGGACTAAGTCTAGATTATGCAAAAGACGTTCCTTCTTTGAAGAAGGATTAGGACATAATGATGGAACAACAATCTCATGATTGATATTCTTGTTAGAAACCACCTTAGGTAAAAACCCAGGTTTTGTACGCAGAACAACTTTATCTGAATGAAAGATCAGATAAGGAGAATCACAATGTAAGGCAGATAACTCAGAGACTCTTCGAGCGGAGGAAATAGCCATCAGAAAAAGAACTTTCCATGAAAGAAGTTTGATATCATAGATTGAAGGGGTTCAAACTGAACCCCTTGAAGAACTTTAAGAACCAAGTTTAAGCTCCATGGAGGAGCAACAGGTTTTAAACACAGGCTTAATTTCTAACTAAAGCCTGACAAAATGCGCTGAACGTCTGGAACTTCTGCCAGACGCTTGTGTAAAAAGAATAGACAGAGCAGAAATCTGTCCCTTTAAAGAACTAGCTGATATCCTTTGTCAAACCCTCTTGGAGGAAAGGACAATATCCTAGGAATCCTAACCCTACTCCCATGAGTAATTCTTGGATTCACACCAATGAAGATATTTACGCCATATCTTGTGGTAAATTTTCCTGGTGACAGGCTTTCGTGCCTGTATTAAGGTATCAATTACTGTCTCGGAGAAGCCACACGCCTTTGATAGGATCAAAGCGTTCAATCTCCATGCAGTCAGTCTCAGAGAATGTAGATTCGGATGATTGAAAGGACCTTGTATTAGAAGGTCTTGTCTCAGAGGCAGAGTCCATGGTGGAAAGGATGACGTCCACTAGGTCTGCATACCAGGTCCTGCGTGGCCATGCAGGCGCTATCAATATCACTGATGCTCTTTCCTGTTTGATTTTGGCAAATCGACGAGGGAGCAGTAGGAAACGGTGGAAACACATAAGCCAGGTTGAAGAACCAAGGCGCTGCTAGAGCATCTATCAGTGCCGCTTCTGGGTCCCTGGACCTGGATTCGTAACAAGGAAGCTTGGCGTTCTGGCGAGACGCCATGAGATCCAATTCTGGTTTGCCACATACGAGAACCAATTGAGCAAACACCTCCGGATGAGTTCCCATTCCCCGGGATGAAAAGTCTGACGACTTAGAAAATCGCCTCCCAGTCTCTCTACACCTGGGATATGTGATCGCTGACAGGTGGCAAGAGTGAGTCTCTGCCAGCGAATTATCTTGGAGACTTCTGACATCGCTAGGGAACTCCTGGTTCCCCCTTGATGGTTGATGTAAGCCACAGTCGTGATGTTGTACCGACTGAAATCTGATGAACCTCAGTGTTGCTAGCTGAGGCAAGCCAGAAGAGCATTGAATATTGCTCTTAACTCCAGAAAATTTATTGGGAGGAGTTTCTCCTCCTGAGTCCATGAAACCCTGAGCCTTCAAGGAGTTCCAGACTGCACCCCAACCTAGAAGGCTGGCATCTGTGTTACAATTGTCCAATCTGGTCTGTGAAAGGTCTATCCTTGGACAGATGGGCCCCCGAGATAACCCACCAGAGAAGAGAATCTCTGGTTTCTGATCCAGATTTAGTAGAGGGGGACAAATCTGTGTAATCCCCATTCCACTGACTCGAGCATGGCATAATTGCAGCGGTCTGAGATGCAGGCTGCGCGAATGGCACTATGTCCATCGCCGCTACCCTTTAAGCAATTACTTCCATGCACTGAGCCACCGTGGGCCGCGGAATGGAGTGAAGAACACGGCAAGCATTTAGAAGTTTTTGATACCTGGACTCCGTCAGGTAAAATTTTCATTTCTACAGAATCTATTAGAGTCCCTAGGAAGGAAACCCTTGTGAGAGGAGATAGAGAACTCTTTTCTTCGTTCACTTTCCACCCATGCGACCTCAGGAATGCCAGAACTATCTCTGTATGAGATTTGGCAATTTGAAAGCTTGACGCCTGTATCCGGATGTCGTCCAGGTAAGGAGCCACCGCTATGCCTCGCGGTCTTAGGACCACCAGAAGTGAGCCCAGAAACTTTGTAAAAATTCTTGGGGCTGTAGCCAACCCGAATGGAAAGAGCTACAAATTGGTAATGCCTGTCTAGAAAGGCAAACCTCAGGAACTGATGATGATTCTTGTGAATCGGAAATGTGAAGGTAGGCATCCTTTAAGTCCACTGTGGTCATGTACTGACCCTCTTGGATCATGGGTAAAATGGTTCGAATAGTTTCCATCTTGAATGACGGAACTCTGAGGAATTTGTTTTAGGATCTTTAAATCCAAAATTGGTCTGAAGGTTCTCTCTTTTTTGGGAACCACAACAGATTTTGAATAAAACACCTGTCCTTGTTCCGTCCGCAGAACTGGATTGGATCACTCCCATTACAAGGAGATCTTGTACGCAGCTTAGGAATGCCTCTTCTCTTTATCTGGTTTGCAGATAATTTGAAAGGTGAAATCTCCCCTTGTGGAGGAGAAGCTGTGAAGTCAGAAGATATCCCTGAGATATGATCTCCAACGCCCAGGGATCCTGAACATCTCTTGCCCACGCTTGGCTGAAGAGAGAGAGAGTCTGCCCCCTACTAGATCCGTTGTCGGATAGGGGGCCGCTCCTTCATGCCTGTCTTAGAGGCAGCAGAGGCTTTCTGGTCTGCTTGCCCTTGTTCCAGGACTGGTTAGTTTTCCAGGCCTGCTTGGATTGAGCAAAAGTTCCCTCTTGTTTTGAAGCAGAGGAAGTTGATGCTGCACCTGCCTTGAAATTTCGATAGGCCTGAAAATAAGACTGTTTGGACTTTGATTTGGCCCTGTCCTGAGGAAGGGTATGACCCTTACCTCCAGTAATTCAGCAATAATTCTTTCAAACCAGGCCCGAATAAGGTCTGCCCCTTGAAAGGAATGTTGAGTAATTTAGACTTTGAAGTCACATCAGCTGACCCAGGATTTGAGCCATAGCGCCCTACGCGCCTGGATGGCGAATCTGGAATTCTTAGCCGTTAGTTTAGTCAAATGAACAATGGCATCAGAAACAAATGAGTTAGCTAGCTTAAGAGTTCTAAGCTTGTCAACAATTTCAGTCAATGGAGCTGTAGGATGGCCTCTTCCAGGGCCTCAAACCAGAATGCCGCCGCAGCATTGACAGAGCACAATGCATGCAAGGGGCTGTAAAATAAAACCTTGTTTGAATAAACATTTTCTTAAGGTAACCCTCTAATTTTTTATCCATTGGATCTGAAAAAGCACAACTGTCCTCAGCCGGGAATAGTGGTACGCTTTGCTAAAGTAGAAACTGCTCCTCTCCACCTTAGGGACAGTCCTGCCATAAGTCCCGTGTAGTGGCATCTATTGGAAACATTTTTCTAAATATAGGAGTGGGCAAAAGGGCACACCGGGCCTATCCCAACTCCTTACTAATAATTTCTGTAAGCCTTTTAGGTATTGGAAAAACATCAGTACTCACCGGCACTGGCATAGTATCTATCCAGCCTACACAATTTCTCTGGCACTGCAATTGTGTCACAGTCATTTAGAGCAGCTAATACCTCCCCAAGCAATACACGGATGGTTCTCAAGCTTAAATTTAAAAATTAGGAAATCTCTGAATCAGGTCTCCCCGATTCAGAGATGTCACCCACAGACTGAAGCCTCTCCGTCCTCAGTTCTGCATATTGTGACGCAGTATCAGACATGGCTCTTACAGCATCTACGCGCTCTGTATCTCGTCTAACCCCAGAGCTATCGCGCTTGCCTCTCAATTCAGGCAATCTGGATAATACCTCTGACAGGGTATTATTCATGATTGCAGCCATGTCCCTGCAAAGTAATCGCTATGGGCGTCCCCTGATGTACTTGGCGCATATTAGCGTGCGTCCCTTGAGCGGGAGGCGAAGGGTCTGACACGTGGGGAGAGTTAGTCGGCATAACTTCCCCCTCGACAGACCCCTCTGGTGACAATTCTTTTATAGATAAAGACTGATCTTTACTGTTTAAGGTGAAATCCAATACATTTAGTACACATCCTCCTATGGGTGCTCCACCATGGCTTTTAAACATAATGAACAAGTATCCCTCTGTTTCAGACATGTTTGTACAGACTTAGCAATGAGACTAGCAAGCTTGGAAAACACTTTAAAGCAAGTTTAACACAAGCAATATAAAAAAACGTTACTGTGCCTTTAAGAGAAACAAATTTTGACAAATTTTGAAATAACAGTGAAAAAAGGCAGTTTACACTAACAAAATTTTACAGTGTATGTAACAAGTCAAGCAGAGCATTGCACCCACCTTGCAAATGGATGATTAACTCCTTAATAACAAAAAAAGAATAATAAATGACAAAAACGTTTTTTTAAACACAGTCACAACAACTGCCAGAGTCTACTGTGGTTGTTACCCTCCTCAAACACGACTTTGAAGCCTTTGAGCCCTTCAGAGATGTCCTGGATCATGCAGAGGGAAGCTGAATGTCTGTCAGTATTTTTATCTGCACAGAAAAGCACTAAAAAAAAAAGGCCCCCTCCCACTCATATTACAACAGTGGAAAGCCTCAGGAAACTGTTTCTAGGCAAAAATCAAGCAGCACATGTGTGAGAAAAACTAGGCCCCAATAAGTTTTGTCACCAAACATATATACAAACGATTAACATGCCAGCAAACGTTTTATATTACACTTTTTATAGAGTATGTATCTCTGTTAATAAGCCTGATACCAGTCACTATCACTGCATTTAAGGCTCTAACTTACATTAATCCGGTATCAGCAGCATTTTTCTAGCAAATTCCATCCCTAGAAATATGTTAACTGCACATTACCTTATTGCAGGAAAACCTGCACGCCATTCCCCCCCTCTGAAGTTACCTCACTCCTCAGAATATGTGAGAAACGGCAGTGGATCTAGTTACTTCTGCTAAGATCATAGAAAATCACAGGCAGATTCTTCTTCTAATGCTGCCTGAGATGAAACAGTACACCTCCGGTACCATTTAAAAATAACAAACTTTTGATTGAAGTTAAAAACTAACTATAATACACCACTCTCCTCTTACTACGTCCATCTTTGTTGAGAGTTGCAAGAGAATGACTGGGTATGGCAGTGAGGGGAGGAGCTATATAGCAGCTCTGCTGTGGGTGATCCTCTTGCCAACTTCCTGTTGGGAAGGAGAATATCCCACAAGTAATGGATGATCCGTGGACTGGATACACTTAACAAGAGAAATCTCGACGACAGCTACCGACCAGAAATACCGGGCCTCCAAGAGCGACCCATACCAGCAGCAGATGGCCCACCCATTAGAGAAATGGGACACAATAGTCCTTCCACTGAAGAGGACAGACTCAATAAAAGTAAAACGGTCAACACCTGCATAGAGCAGACCGATCCCCAACCTTCCCCTCCAGGGTAACAGTCCTAGCCAAAGGCTAGTTAAGACCGAAGACAAGAGTCCCAGACCTCTGGAAGAAAAGGATGGATCTACAAGGAAGCAAAAAACCCAGAGTAGAACTCTGACCGCTACTAAAATTGGCATGCTACCATGAGTCATGACAGGAACTTCGGGTCCGAGAACCCCTGCACTGCTGCCTTCCATCAGAAGGAACACTCCCCAAGGGAAGAAAATACTCTGACCCTCAGCATCCGAATACCAGAATCCAGCTTATAGCAGGAGCCTTACCTGGGTTCAAACCCACAACCTCCTGCTTCAGGAACGGTGGAGCTAACCACTATTCCACATCTTCCTTTCCGAGATTCCGAGGATGCAAGGAAGGGAAAAAACTCTACGAGGCAAGAAACACAAGGAAGAAAACGAAAGTGGAAGCTCTAAAGGAATAATGTAATCCTGCTATACTCTAGAGTTCCCCTCAAAGAAACAAAAGTGATTAAACCATAGTGTAAGTGTAAAAGAGAGTAAGCGCTATAAAGCACGGATCAAATAGTGGTCTAAACAAAGTATGTGAACAAACTGTGTAAAATTATTATGAATAACTAAAGAGAAACCTGTGTGAAGGATGTGAATCTTTTCGGGGAAATGGTTCAATTCCAAGGATATGGAAAGGATCGAAATAAAGGTATTATATAAGGAACAACCAACAAGTAAAGGCTAATAGAGCAATAACATTATAACAATAGCAATTTAATAAAACAAAAGCAACTTAATAAAACAATATAAAACGATAAAATAAAGGAACGTCTCCCTAATTGCAAAACTGGACTCCTAAAACATATATATAAAAACACAGAGCGTATATGAGCAAAGGGAGGCTCAAGTCAATTGTGCATATAGAAATAAATCGTAGCCAAGGCCTATGGCTATAAAATTACGATCAAGGTACCTTAGATTGTCTTAGGTGAATTCCAATATGATCCTGTATGAGGAAAGAAAAGTGAAGTTTTGGTGATATTACCTTGGCGGGCCGATCTGACAGCTTGTGTACCCTTTGAGTGTTACCGAACTTTAACTGAAGGCGGCTTTTTTGTAAACCGACTCACGTGATCTTTCTGACGTCACTGGTGTGGAACCTTTAAAGTAATATTGTAGCGATAGGAATGCAACTTATGTTGCAATAAGTGCAGTAGCTGGAAATGTGGGAAACACTTTGTGTTGTGGTGAATCCCAATGTAATCAGGTATCTGAATATTCTCATTTCCGTATTAGCAATCCATTACCCCTATTCCCAATAAAGAAAGGGAAGTCCTGGGGGTCGATGTGGATAAACTTGGTGGACACTTGCTGTGACTAAATGATTTCTGATCAGTTTGTGATGGCTTGATGAACTTGACAGTGACTTGCACAGATGGGAGGTGCTCCAAGGCTGCCCTCTAGTAACTTATGTGGCTTGGCGGTCGCTAATAGCAACTAGATGGTGTCCGTTTGTCAGTGTCCATTTGTGAGTGGTAATACTCCAGGTCAGATATGATCCTAATAGAATGCACAATAGAACAAGGTGACAAAGAATGTCAAGGTAAACGCGTTTCGCCCTTAGGCTTTATCAAGACATGTTTGTCTGAGTCACCTTCTGAGCTATTTAAACACTTCAAGCTCTCCAGATTGGATGTACAGATCAAATAATTTAAGGTGGAAAAGAGAGAGATATATCTAATTTCGATCTTAAGGTGGAAATTTATCAACCAATGATGAATATCAATATAGGTATTCTTTAAATGTTATATTCAATTCACAAATTATAATCTAATAGTTATGAATGTGAAATAAATATAGGTTTATTCTGAAGTAAGACAATAAACTAAAACGAAAACTAAAAAAACATAATGTATGTAAGAACTTACCTGATAAATTAATTTCTTTCATATTAGCAAGAGTCCATGAGCTAGTGACGTATGGGATATACATTCCTACCAGGAGGGGCAAAGTTTCCCAAACCTTAAAATGCCTATAAATACACCCCTCACCACACCCACAATTCAGTTTAATGAATAGCCAAGAAGTGGGGTGATAAGAAAAAAAGTGCGAAAGCATATAAAATAAGGAATTGGAATAATTGTGCTTTATACAAAAAAATCATAACCACCACAAAAAAAGGGCGGGCCTCATGGACTCTTGCTAATATGAAAGAAATTAATTTATCAGGTAAGTTCTTACATAAATTATGTTTTCTTTCATGTAATTAGCAAGAGTCCATGAGCTAGTGACGTATGGGATAATGACTACCCAAGATGTGGATCTTTCCACGCAAGAGTCACTAGAGAGGGAGGGATAAAAACAGAATTTATGTTTACCTGATAAATTACTTTCTCCAACGGTGTGTCCGGTCCACGGCGTCATCCTTACTTGTGGGATATTCTCTTCCCCAACAGGAAATGGCAAAGAGCCCAGCAAAGCTGGTCACATGATCCCTCCTAGGCTCCGCCTACCCCAGTCATTCGACCGACGTTAAGGAGGAATATTTGCATAGGAGAAACCATATGTTACCGTGGTGACTGTAGTTAAAGAAAATAAATTATCAGACCTGATTAAAAAAACCAGGGCGGGCCGTGGACCGGACACACCGTTGGAGAAAGTAATTTATCAGGTAAACATAATTTCTGTTTTCTCCAACATAGGTGTGTCCGGTCCACGGCGTCATCCTTACTTGTGGGAACCAATACCAAAGCTTTAGGACACGGATGAAGGGAGGGAGCAAATCAGGTCACCTAAATGGAAGGCACCCCGGCTTGCAAAACCTTTCTCCCAAAAATAGCCTCAGAAGAAGCAAAAGTATCAAACTTGTAAAATTTGGTAAAAGTGTGCAGTGAAGACCAAGTCGCTGCCCTACATATCTGATCAACAGCAGCCTCGTTCTTGAAGGCCCATGTGGAAGCCACAGCCCTAGTGGAATGAGCTGTGATTCTTTCGGGAGGCTGCCGTCCGGCAGTCTCGTAAGCCAATCTGATGATGCTTTTAATCCAAAAAGAGAGAGAGGTAGAAGTTGCTTTTTGACCTCTCCTTTTACCGGAATAAACAACAAACAAGGAAGATGTTTGTCTAAAATCCTTTGTAGCATCCAAATAGAATTTTAGAGCGCGAACAACATCCAAATTGTGCAACAAACGTTCCTTCTTTGAAACTGGTTTCGGACACAGAGAAGGTACGATAATCTCCTGGTTAATGTTTTTGTTAGAAACAACTTTTGGAAGAAAACCAGGTTTAGTACGTAAAACCACCTTATCTGCATGGAACACCAGATAAGGAGGAGAACACTGCAGAGCAGATAATTCTGAAACTCTTCTGGCAGAAGAAATTGCAACTAAAAACAAAACTTTCCAAGATAATAACTTAATATCAACGGAATGCAAGGGTTCAAACGGAACCCCCTGAAGAACTGAAAGAACTAAATTGAGACTCCAAGGAGGAGTCAAAGGTTTGTAAACAGGCTTGATTCTAACCAGAGCCTGAACAAAGGCTTGAACATCTGGCACAGCAGCCAGTTTTTTGTGAAGTAACACCGACAAGGCAGAAATCTGTCCCTTCAGGGAACTTGCAGATAATCCCTTTTCCAATCCTTCTTGAAGGAAGGATAGAATCCTAGGAATCTTAACCTTGTCCCAAGGGAATCCTTTAGATTCACACCAACAGATATATTTTTTCCAAATTTTGTGGTAAATCTTTCTAGTTACAGGCTTTCTGGCCTGAACAAGAGTATCGATAACAGAATCTGAGAACCCTCGTTTCGATAAAATCAAGCGTTCAATCTCCAAGCAGTCAGCTGGAGTGAAACCAGATTCGGATGTTCGAACGGACCCTGAACAAGCAGGTCTCGTCTCAAAGGTAGCTTCCAAGGTGGAGCCGATGACATATTCACCAGATCTGCATACCAAGTCCTGCGTGGCCACGCAGGAGCTATCAAGATCACCGACGCCCTCTCCTGATTGATCCTGGCTACCAGCCTGGGGATGAGAGGAAACGGCGGGAACACATAAGCTAGTTTGAAGGTCCAAGGTGCTACTAGTGCATCCACTAGAGCCGCCTTGGGATCCCTGGATCTGGACCCGTAGCAAGGAACTTTGAAGTTCTGACGAGAGGCCATCAGATCCATGTCTGGAATGCCCCACAGCTGAGTGACTTGGGCAAAGATTTCCGGATGGAGTTCCCACTCCCCCGGATGCAATGTCTGACGACTCAGAAAATCCGCTTCCCAATTTTCCACTCCTGGGATGTGGATAGCAGACAGGTGGTAGGAGTGAGACTCCGCCCATAGAATGATTTTGGTCACTTCTTCCATCGCTAGGGAACTCCTTGTTCCCCCCTGATGGTTGATGTACGCAACAGTTGTCATGTTGTCTGATTGAAACCGTATGAACTTGGCCCTCGCTAGCTGAGGCCAAGCCTTGAGAGCATTGAATATCGCTCTCAGTTCCAGAATATTTATCGGTAGAAGAGATTCTTCCCGAGACCAAAGACCCTGAGCTTTCAGGGCTCCCCAGACCGCGCCCCAGCCCATCAGACTGGCGTCGGTCGTGACAATGACCCACTCTGGTCTGCGGAATGTCATCCCTTGTGACAGGTTGTCCAGGGACAGCCACCAACGGAGTGAGTCTCTGGTCCTCTGATTTACTTGTATCTTCGGAGACAAGTCTGTATAGTCCCCATTCCACTGACTGAGCATGCACAGTTGTAATGGTCTTAGATGAATGCGCGCAAAAGGAACTATGTCCATTGCCGCTACCATCAACCCGATCACTTCCATGCACTGAGCTATGGAAGGAAGAGGAACGGAATGAAGTATCCGACAAGAGTCTAGAAGTTTTGTTTTTCTGGCCTCTGTCAGAAAAATCCTCATTTCTAAGGAGTCTATTATTGTTCCCAAGAAGGGAACCCTTGTTGACGGGGATAGAGAACTCTTTTCCACGTTCACTTTCCATCCGTGAGATCTGAGAAAGGCCAGGACAATGTCCGTGTGAGCCTTTGCTTGAGGAAGGGACGGCGCTTGAATCAGAATGTCGTCCAAGTAAGGTACTACAGCAATGCCCCTTGGTCTTAGCACAGCTAGAAGGGACCCTAGTACTTTTGTGAAAATCCTTGGAGCAGTGGCTAATCCGAAAGGAAGCGCCACGAACTGGTAATGTTTGTCCAGGAATGCGAACCTTAGGAACCGATGATGTTCCTTGTGGATAGGAATATGTAGATACGCATCCTTTAAATCCACCGTGGTCATGAATTGACCTTCCTGGATGGAAG
Organism: Bombina bombina; assembly: GCF_027579735.1. NCBI lineage: Eukaryota > Metazoa > Chordata > Amphibia > Anura > Bombinatoridae > Bombina > Bombina bombina. Next base: position 984,620,806 of record NC_069500.1, on the reverse strand, counting down.
GAAGAATAGTTCGAATGGTTTCCATCTTGAACGATGGAACCTTGAGAAACTTGTTTAAGATCTTGAGATCTAAGATTGGTCTGAACGTTCCCTCTTTTTTGGGAACTATGAACAGATTGGAGTAGAACCCCATCCCTTGTTCTCTTAATGGAACAGGATGAATCACTCCCATTTTTAACAGGTCTTCTACACAATGTAAGAATGCCTGTCTTTTTATGTGGTCTGAAGACAACTGAGACCTGTGGAACCTCCCCCTTGGGGGAAGTCCCTTGAATTCCAGAAGATAACCTTGGGAGACTATTTCTAGCGCCCAAGGATCCAGAACATCTCTTGCCCAAGCCTGAGCGAAGAGAGAGAGTCTGCCCCCCACCAGATCCGGTCCCGGATCGGGGGCCAACATTTCATGCTGTCTTGGTAGCAGTGGCAGGTTTCTTGGCCTGCTTTCCCTTGTTCCAGCCTTGCATTGGTCTCCAAGCTGGCTTGGCTTGAGAAGTATTACCCTCTTGCTTAGAGGACGTAGCACCTTGGGCTGGTCCGTTTCTACGAAAGGGACGAAAATTAGGTTTATTTTTTGCCTTGAAAGGCTGATCCTGAGGAAGGGCGTGGCCCTTACCCCCAGTGATATCAGAGATAATCTCTTTCAAGTCAGGGCCAAACAGCGTTTTCCCCTTGAAAGGAATGTTAAGTAGCTTGTTCTTGGAAGACGCATCAGCCGACCAAGATTTCAACCAAAGCGCTCTGCGCGCCACAATAGCAAACCCAGAATTCTTAGCCGCTAACCTAGCCAATTGCAAAGTGGCGTCTAGGGTGAAAGAATTAGCCAATTTGAGAGCATTGATTCTGTCCATAATCTCCTCAAAAGGAGGAGACTCACTATCGACCGCCTTTATCAGATCATCGAACCAGAAACATGCGGCTGTAGCGACAGGGACAATGCATGAAATTGGTTGTAGAAGGTAACCTTGCTGAACAAACATCTTTTTAAGCAAACCTTCTAATTTTTTATCCATAGGATCTTTGAAAGCACAACTATCCTCTATGGGTATAGTGGTGCGTTTGTTTAAAGTGGAAACCGCTCCCTCGACCTTGGGGACTGTCTGCCATAAGTCCTTTCTGGGGTCGACCATAGGAAACAATTTTTTTAAATATGGGGGGAGGGACGAAAGGAATACCGGGCCTTTCCCATTCCTTGTTAACAATGTCCGCCACCCGCTTGGGTATAGGAAAAGCTTCTGGGAGCCCCGGCACCTCTAGGAACTTGTCCATTTTACATAGTTTCTCTGGGATGACCAACTTGTCACAATCATCCAAAGTGGATAATACCTCCTTAAGCAGAATGCCGAGATGTTCCAACTTAAATTTAAATGCAATCACATCAGGTTCAGCCTGTTGAGAAATGTTCCCTGAATCAGTAATTGCGAAAAAACATGAAGGAATTGTTCAAAATTCACCAAATTTTCTTAAAGCCTTAAAAGTATTGCACACCAAATTTGGAAGCTTTAACCCTTAAAATAACGGAACCGGAGCCGTTTTGAACTTTAACCCCTTTACAGTCCCTGGTATCTGCTTTGCTGAGACCCAACCAAGCCCAAAGGGGAATACGATACCAAATGACGCCTTCAGAAAGTCTTTTCTAAGTATCAGAGCTCCTCTCACATGCGACTGCATGCCATGCCTCTCAAAAACAAGTGCGCAACACCGGCGCGAAAATGAGGCTCTGCTTATGCTTTGGGAATGCCCCTAAAGAATAAGGTGTCTAATACAGTGCCTGCCGATATTATTATATCAAAATACCCAGATAAAATGATTCCTCAAGGCTAAATATGTGTTAATAATGAATCGATTTAGCCCAGAAAAAGTCTACAGTCTTAATAAGCCCTTGTGAAGCCCTTATTTACTTGCTGAATAAACATGGCTTACCGGATCCCATAGGGAAAATGACAGCTTCCAGCATTACATCGTCTTGTTAGAATGTGTCATACCTCAAGCAGCAAGAGACTGCACACTGTTCCCCCAACTGAAGTTAATTGCTCTCAACAGTCCTGTGTGGAACAGCCATGGATTTTAGTGACGGTTGCTAAAATCATTTTCCTCATACAAACAGAAATCTTCATCTCTTTTCTGTTTCTGAGTAAATAGTACATACCAGCACTATTTCAAAATAACAAACTCTTGATTGAATAATAAAAACTACAGTTAAACACTAAAAAACTCTAAGCCATCTCCGTGGAGATGTTGCCTGTACAACGGCAAAGAGAATGACTGGGGTAGGCGGAGCCTAGGAGGGATCATGTGACCAGCTTTGCTGGGCTCTTTGCCATTTCCTGTTGGGGAAGAGAATATCCCACAAGTAAGGATGACGCCGTGGACCGGACACACCTATGTTGGAGAAATAAAGACAGCCAATTCCTGCTGAAAATAATCCACACCCAGAATAAAGTTTAATGAAAAACATAAGCAGAAGATTCAAACTGAAACCACTGCCTGAAGTACTTTTCTACCAAAAACTGCTTCAGAAGAAGAAAACACATCAAAATGGTAGAATTTAGTAAAAGTATGCAAAGAGGACCAAGTTGCTGCTTTGCAAATCTGATCAACCGAAGCTTCATTCCTAAACGCCCAGGAAGTAGAAACTGACCTAATAGAATGAGCTGTAATCCTTCGAGGCGGAATTTTACCCGACTCGACATAGGCATGATGAAATAAAGATTTCAACCAAGATGCCAAAGAAATGGCAGAAGCTTTCAGGCCTTTTCTAGAACCGGAAAAGAAGACAAATAGACTAGAAGTCTTTCGGAAAGACTTAGAAGCTTCAACATAATATTACAAAGCTCTAACAGCATCCAAAGAATGCAATGATTTCTCCTTAGAATTCATAGGATTAGGACATAATGAAGGAACCACAATTTCTCTACTAATGTTGTTAGAATTCACAACCTTAGGTAAAGAATTCAAAAGAAGTTCGCAGCACCGCCTTATCCTGATGCAAAATCAGAAAAGAAGACTCACAAGAAAGAGCAGATAATTCAGAGACTCTTCTGGCAGAAGAGATGGCCAAAAGAAACAAAACTTTCCAAGAAAGTAATAGAACGACCAAAGAATGCATGGGTTCAAAAGGAGGAGCTTGAAGAGCCCCCAGAACCAAATTCAAACTCCAAGGAGGAGAAATTGACTTAATGAACCAAAGCTTGTACAAAACAATGAATATCAGGAAGATTAGCAATCCTTCTGTGAAAAAGAACAGAAAGAGCAGAGATTTGTCTTTTCAAGGAACTTGCGGACAAACCTTTATCTAAATCATCCTGAAGAAACTGTAAAATTCTCGGTATTCAAAAAGAATGCCAAAAAAAGATGAAAAAGACACTAAGAAATATAAGTCTTCCAGACTCTATAATATATCTCTCTAGATACAGATTTACGAGCCTGTCACATAGTATCAATCACAAGAGTCAGAGAAACCTCTTTGACAAGAATCAAGCGTTCAAACTCCATACCTTAAAATTTAAGGATTTGAGATCCTGATGGAAAAAAGAACCTTGCTACAGAAAGTCTGGTCTTAACGGAAGAGTCCACAGCTGGCAAGAGGCCATCGGACAAGATCCGCATACCAAAACCTGTGAGGCCATGCTGGAGCTACCAGCAGGACAAACGAGCACTTCCTTTAGAATCTTGGAGAATACTCTTGGAAGAAGAACTAGAGGCGGAAGATATAGGCAGGATGATACTTGTAAGGAAGTGATAATGCATCCACTGCCTCGCGCCCGAGGATCCCGGGATCTGGACAGATACAGGGAAGATTTCTTGTTTAGATGAGAAGCCCATCAGATCCTATTTCTGGGAGTTCCCACATTTGAACAATCTGAAGAAATACCTCTGGGTGAAGAGACCATTCGCCCGATGCAACGTTTGGCGACTGAGATAATCGCTTCCAAATTGTCTATACCTGGGATATGAACCGCAGAGATTAGACAGGAGCTGGAATCCGCCCAAACCAAAATTCAAGATACTTCTTTCATCCAGAGGACTGTGAGTCCCTCCTTGATGATTGATGTATGCCACAGTTGTGACATTGTCTATCTGAAAACAATGAACAACTCTCTCTTCAGAAGAGGCCAAGATTGAAGAGCTCTGAAAATTGCACGGAGTTCCAAAATATTGATCGGTCAATCTCACCTCCTGAGATATCCCAAACCCTTGTGCGTCAGAGACCCCACACAGCTCCCTAACCTGTAAGACTTGCATCTGTTGAGATTATAGTCCAGGTCGGAAGAACAAAGAAGCCCCCTGAACTAAACCGATGGTGATCTGTCACCATGTCAGAGAGTGTCGTATAATCGGTTTTAAAGATATTAATTGAGATATCTCTCTGTGTAATCCCTTGCACCATTGGTTCCGCATACAGAGCTGAAGAGGTCGCATGTGAAAACGAGCAAAGGAGATCCGCATCCGATGCGGCAGTCCTAAGACCTAAGACCTAAAATTTCCATGCAAAAGGCTACCAAAGGGAATGATTGTGACTGAGGTTTTGACAAGCTGATATCAATGTTAAACTTCTCTTGTCTGAAAAGGACAGAGTCATAGACACTGAATCTATCTGGAAACCTAAAAAAGGTTACCCTTGTCTGAGGAATCAATGAACTGATTGGTAAATTGATCCTCCAACCATGATCTTGAAGAAACAACACAAGTCGATTCGTATGAGATTCTGCGAAAATGTGAAGACTGAGCAAGTACCAAGATATCGTCCAAATAAGGAAATACCAAAACCCTGTTCTCTGATTACAGATAGAAGGGCACCGAGAACCTTTGAAAAAATTCTTGGAGCTGATGCTAGGCCAAACGGTAGAGCCATAAAATTGGTAATGCTTGTCTAAAAAGAGAATCTCAGAAACTAAAAGTGATCTGGATGAATCGGAATATGCAGATATGCATCCTGTAAATCTATTGTAGCCATATAATGCCCTTGCTAAACAAAAGGCAGGATAGTTCTACAGTTACCATCTTGAATGTTGGTATCCTTACATAACGATTCAATATTGATAGATCCGGAACTGGTCTGAAGGAATTGACCTTCTTTGGTACAATGAAGAGATAGAATAAAACCCCAGCCCCTGTTCCAGAACTGGAACTGGCATAATTACTCCAGCCAACTCTAGACCTGAAACACATTTCAGAAATGCTGAGCCTTTGCTGTGTTTACTGGGACACGGGAAAGAAAAAAAAAATCTCTTTGCAGGAGGCCTTAACTTGAAAGCAATTCTGTACCTTTCTGAAACAATGTTCTGAAACCAGAGATTGTGAACGGAATTGATCCAAATTTCTTTGAAGAAAAACGTTAATCTGCCCCATACCAAGCCTGAGCTGGAATGAGGGCCGCACCTTCATGGGTACTTAGGAGCTGGCTTTAGGTTTCTATAAGGCTTGGATATATTCCAAACTGGAAATGGTTTCAAAACTGATACCGCTCCTGAGGATGAAGGATCAGGCTTTTGTTCCTTGTCTGTGAGGAAAGGAAAAAAAACGATTAATTAGACCTAAATTTACCTTAGATTTTTTATCCTTTGGTAAAAAAGTTCCCTTCCCTGCCAGTAACAGTTGAGATAATAGAATCCAACTGAAAACCGAAATAATTCATTACCCTGGAAAAAAAGGGAAAGGAAAGTTGACCTTAGAAGACATATCAGCATTCCAAGTTTTAAGCCCATACAGCTTTTCTAGCTAAAATAGCTAGAGATATATACCTGACATCAACTCTAATGATATCAAAGATGGTATCACAAATAAAATTATTAGCATGTTATAGAATATTAATAATGCTATAAAATTATGATCTGGTACTTGTTGCGCTAAAGCTTCTAACCAAAAGTTGAAGCCTGCAGCAACATCCGCTAAAAATATAGCAGGTCTAAGAAGATTACTGAACATAAGTAAGCTTTTCTTAGAAAGGATTCAATTTTTCCTATCTAAAGGAACCTTACATGAAGTACTATCTGCCGTATGAATAGTAGTACGTTTAGCAGGAGTAGAGACAGCCCCAGTAACCTTAGGGAATTTTGTCCCCAAAACTCTAATTGTCAGATGGCACAGGATATAATTGCTTAACATTTAGAAGGAGTAAATGAATTACACAAATTATTCCATTCCCTGGAAATTACTTCAGAAATAGCATCAAGGAGATTAAACACTTCTGGAATAACTACAGGAGATTTAAAAACCTTATTTAAACGTTTAGATTTAGTATCAAGAGGACCAGAATCCTCTATTTCTAATGCAATTAATACTTCTTAAAATAAAGAATGAATAAATTCCATCTTGAACAAATACAAAGATATATCAGCATCAAACTCTGAGACAGAAACCTCTGAACCAGAAGAACCATTATTAGTATCAGAATGATGATGTTCATTTAAAAATTCATCTGAAAAAAGAGAAGTTTTTAAAAGACTTTTTATGTAACTAGAAGGGGAAATAACAGACATAGCCTTCTTAATGGATTTAAAAATAAAATCTCTCTTATGTTATCAGGAACACTCTGAAAATTAGATGTTGACGGAACAGCAAACAGGTAACTGTAAACAGTACTAAAGGAAATTTTATCTGCATTAATAAGTTTGTCATGACAATGCAATACAAACAACAGTGGAGGAATAGCTACCAAAAGTTTACAGCAGATACACTTAGCCTTTGGTAGTTCAGCACTAGGCAGCGATTTTCCTGAAGAATCTTCTGACTCGGATGCAACGTGAGACATCTTGCAATATGGAAGAGAAAAAACAACATTATAAGCACAATAGATCAAATTCCTTAATGACAGTTTCAGGAATGGGAAAAAAAATGCAATGAACAAGCTTCTAGCAACTAGAGCAAAGAAAAACTGAACTTAAATAATGTGGAGACAAAAGCGACGCCCATATTTTTTGGCGCCAAAATAAGACGCCCCACAATTTTGGCGCCTACATGCTTTTTGGCGCCAAATATGACGCCACTCCGGAACGCCGACATTTTCTGGAGCAAAAGAACGTCAAAAATGACGCAACTTCGGCGACACGGTATGACGCCAGAGAAACAGAAAAGATTTTTTTGCGCCAAAAAAAGTCCGCGCCAAGAATGACGCAATAAAATGAAGCATTTTCAGCCCCGCGAGCCTAACAGCCACAGGGAAAAAGTCAAATTTTTTAAGGTAAGAAAAATAATTGATTCAAGTGCATTATCCCAAATACTGAAACTGACTGTCTGAAAATAAGGAATGTTGAACATCCTGAGACAAGGCAACTAAATGTTTGAATACATATATTTAGAACTTTATAACAAAAGTGCCCAACCATAGCTATAGAGTGTCACAGAAAATAAGACTTACTTACCCCAGGACACTCATCTACATGCTTAGTAGAAAGCCCAACCAGTACTGAAACGAAAATCAGCAGAGGTAATGTATTATATAATATGAGTATATCGTCGATCTGAAAAGGAGGCCGGTAAGAGATGAACTCTACGATCCGATAACAGAGAACCTATTAAATAGACCCCGTAGAAGGAGATCACCTGCATTCAAAATAGGCAATACTCTCCTCACATCTCTTCTGACATTCACTGCACGCTGAGAGGAAAACCCGGGGCTCAACTGCGGGAGCGCATATCAACGTAGAATCTAGCACAACTTACTTCACCACCTCCATAGGAGGCAAAGTTTGTAAAACTGAATTGTGGGCTGTGGTGAGGTGAGGGGTGTATTTATAGGCATTTTAAGGTTTGGGAAACTTTGCCCCTCCTGGTAGGAATGTATATCCCATACGTCACTAGCTCATGGACTCTTGCTAATTACATGAAAGAAATATAGGAAAGGGATATAAAGCGCTGAATATAGAGAAACAGATCATAAGAAATGGGAGATGTCCAGCTCAGAATTAAGTCCTGTTGGATAAAGCATGTCCATATTGTAAATCATCTGTGCTTCTAATTTAAGAAGTTGTTTTTCTAGATTACCCCCTCTCCAATTTAGTTTAACTTTCGATATACCCCAAAATCTGAAATGTTTGAGATTATTGTTGTGGACTTCTCTAAAATGTGAGTACAGGTAAGTATCAAGATTACCCCTATGAATGCATGAAAGGTGTTCTCTAATCCTTTCATGTAGGGTTCTTGTCGTTTCTCCTATGTAATATTTTTTACATGAGCATACTATGATGTAGATCACTCCCTTATCCTGACACCTTATAGTGTCCTTAATTTTAAATTTTAAATTGTTGACGTCAATTTCCTTAATTTTACAACTATATTTGCAAGACCGACAACCAAAACATGGAAAAAAGCCCATGAATTTGTTTCCTTCTAAATTCTTCTCTTGACTATGTATTTTAATTGGTTTTAATTCACTCTGGGCTAAGGTGTTTTTCAAATTTTTTGCTCTCCTGTATATTATCTTTGGATATTCAGGTATTTTGTCTCTTATTATGGGGTCTGTTTGTACTAAGTGCCAATGTTTTTTTAGAACTATTGATCAGTTTATTATTACAGTTGAAAGTTGTAATAAAAGATGTTTCTATTGTGTCTGGATTTTCCCCCCTTGTATTAGTGCTGTGTTTATTTTTATAGGTTATAAGATTTTTTCGGTCTACTTTATCTACCTCTTCCTTGGCCAAATTTATGACTTTCTCATCATATCCCCTTTCCTTAAATTTTTTTTCCAGAATACATATTTGTTGTTCATGGTCTCTATTCCTAGAAAAATGTCTCTTTATTCTTAAGTATTGCCCTTTAGGGATGTTCTTTTTCCACCTGTCCAGATGACAACTGTTGTAGTGTATGAAGTTATTAGCATCTACTTGTTTAAAAACATAATTTATGCTTACCTGATAAATTTATTTCTCTTGTAGTGTATCCAGTCCACGGATCATCCATTACTTGTGGGATATTCTCCTTCCCAACAGGAAGTTGCAAGAGGATCACCCACAGCAGAGCTGCTATATAGCTCCTCCCCTCACTGCCATATCCAGTCATTCGACCGAAACAAGACGAGAAAGGAGAAACTATAGGGTGCAGTGGTGACTGTAGTTTAATTAAAATTTAGACCTGCCTTAAAAGGACAGGGCGGGCCGTGGACTGGATACACTACAAGAGAAATAAATTTATCAGGTAAGCATAAATTATGTTTTCTCTTGTTAAGTGTATCCAGTCCACGGATCATCCATTACTTGTGGGATACCAATACCAAAGCTAAAGTACACGGATGATGGGAGGGACAAGGCAGGAACTTAAACGGAAGGAACCACTGCCAGTAGAACCTTTCTCCCAAAAACAGCCTCCGAAGAAGCAAAAGTGTCAAATTTGTAAAATTTTGAAAAGGTGTGAAGCGAAGACCAAGTCGCAGCCTTGCAAATCTGTTCAACAAAGGCCTCATTTTTAAAGGCCCAGGTGGAAGCCACAGCTCTAGTAGAATGAGCTGTAATCCTTTCAGGGGGCTGCTGTCCAGCAGTCTCATAGGCTAAGCGTATTATGCTCCGAAGCCAAAAGGAGAGAGAGGTTGCCGAAGCTTTTTGACCTCTCCTCTGTCCAGAGTAAACGACAAACAGGGCAGATGTTTGACGAAAATCTTTAGTAGCCTGTAAGTAAAACTTTAAGGCACGGACTACGTCCAGATTATGCAAAAGACGTTCCTTCTTTGAAGAAGGGTTAGGACACAATGATGGAACAACAATCTCTTGATTGATATTCCTGTTAGAAACCACCTTAGGTAAAAACCCAGGTTTGGTATGCAGAACTACCTTGTCTGAATGAAAAATCAGATAAGGAGAATCACAATGTAAGGCAGATAGCTCAGAGACTCTTCGAGCCGAGGAAATAGCCATCAAAAACAGAACTTTCCAAGATAAAAGTTTAATATCAATGGAATGAAGGGGTTCAAACGGAACTCCTTGAAGAACTTTAAGAACCAAGTTTAAGCTCCACGGGGGAGCAACAGTTTTAAACACAGGCTTAATTCTAACCAAAGCCTGACAAAATGCCTGGACGTCTGGAACCTCTGCCAGACGCTTGTGCAAAAGAATAGACAGAGCAGAAATCTGTCCTTTTAAAGAACTAGCTGATAATCCTTTGTCCAAACCCTCTTGGAGAAAGGACAATATGCTAGGAATCCTAACCCTACTCCATGAGTAATTCTTGGATTCACACCAATAAAGATATTTACGCCATATCTTATGGTAGATTTTCCTGGTGACAGGCTTTCGTGCCTGTATTAAGGTATCAATGACTGACTCGGAGAAGCCACGTCTTGATAGAATCAAGCGTTCAATCTCCATGCAGTCAGTCTCAGAGAAATTAGATTTGGATGATTGAAAGGACCTTGTATTAGAAGGTCCTGCCTCAGAGGCAGAGACCATGGTGGAAAAGATGACATGTCCACTAGGTCTGCATACCAGGTCCTGCACGGCCACGCAGGCGCTATCAGAATCACTGATGCTCTCTCCTGCTTGATCTTGGCAATCAGTCGAGGGAGCAGAGGAAACGGTGGAAACACATAAGCCAGGTTGAAGAACCAAGGAGCTGCTAGAGCATCTATCAGCGTCGCTCCCGGGTCCCTGGACCTGGATCCGTAACAAGGAAGCTTGGCGTTCTGGCGAGACGCCATGAGATCCAGTTCTGGTTTGCCCCAACGATGGACCAGTTGAGCAAACACCTCCGGATGGAGTTCCCACTCCCCCGGATGAAAAGTCTGACGACTTAGAAAATCCGCCTCCCAGTTCTCCCCGCCTGGGATGTGGATCGCTGACAGGTGGCAAGAGTGAGACTCTGCCCAGCGAATTATCTTTGAGACTTCTAACATCGCTAGGGAACTCCTGGTTCCCCCTTGATGGTTGATGTAAGCCACAGTCGTGATGTTGTCCGACTGAAATCTGATGAACCTCAGTGTTACTAACTGAGGCCAAGCTAGAAGAGCATTGAAGATTGCTCTTAACTCCAGAATATTTATTGGGAGGAGTTTCTCCTCCTGAGTCCGCGATCCCTGAGCCTTCAGGGAGTTCCAGACTGCGCCCCAACCTAGAAGGCTGGCATCTGTTGTTACAATCGTTCAATCTGGCCTGCGAAAGGTCATACCCTTGGACAGATGGACCCGAGATAGCCACCAGAGAAGAGAATCTCTGGTCTCTTGATCCAGATTTAGTAGAGGGGACAAATCTGAGTAATCCCCATTCCACTGACCTAGCATGCATAATTGCAGCGGTCTGAGATGCAGGCGCGCAAATGGCACTATGTCCATTGCCGCTACCATTAAGCCGATTACTTCCATGCACTGAGCCACTGACGGGCGTGGAATGGAATGAAGGACACGGCAAGCATTTAGAAGTTTTGATAACCTGGACTCCGTCAGGTAAATTTTCATCTCTACAGAATCTATCAGAGTCCCTAGGAAGGAGACTCTTGTGAGTGGCGATAGAGAACTCTTTTCCACGTTCACTTTCCACCCATGCGACCTCAGAAATGCCAGAACTATCTCTGTATGAGACTTGGCAATTTGAAAGCTTGACGCCTGTATCAGGATGTCGTCTAGATACGGAGCCACCGCTATGCCTCGCGGTCTTAGAACCGCCAGAAGTGAGCCCAAAAATTCTCGGGGCAGTAGCCAACCCGAAGGGAAGAGCTACAAATTGGTAATGCCTGTCCAGAAAGGCAAACCTTAGGAACCGATGATGATCTTTGTGAATCGGTATGTGAAGGTAGGCATCCTTTAAGTCCACTGTGGTCATGTACTGACCCTCTTGGATCATGGGTAGGATGGTCCGAATAGTTTCCATTTTGAATGATGGAACTCTGAGGAATTTGTTTAAGATCTTTAGATCCAAGATTGGTCTGAAGGTTCCCTCTTTCTTGGGAACCACAAACAGATTTGAATAAAATCCCTGTCCTTGTTCCGTCCGCGGAACTGGATGGATCACTCCCATTACTAGGAGGTCTTGCACACAGCTTAGGAATGCCTCTTTCTTTATCTGGTTTGCTGATAACCTTGAAAGATGAAATCTCCCTTGTGGAGGAGAAGCTTTGAAGTCCAGAAGATATCCCTGAGATATGATCTCCAACGCCCAGGGATCCTGAACATCTCTTGAAGAGAAAAAGTCTGCCCCCCACTAGATCCGTTTCCGGATAGGGGGCCGTTCCTTCATGCTGTCTTGGGGGCAGCAGCAGGCTTTCTGGCCTGCTTGCCCTTGTTCCAGGACTGGTTAGGTTTCCAGGCCTGTCTGGAATGAGCAACAGTTCCCTCTTGTTTTGAAGCGGAGGAAGTTGATGCTGCTCCTGCCTTGAAATTTCGAAAGGCACGAAAATTAGACTGTTTGGCCTTTGATTTGGCCCTGTCCTGAGGAAGGGTATGACCCTTGCCTCCAGTAATGTCAGCAATAATTTCCTTCAAGCCAGGCCCAAATAAGGTCTGCCCCTTGAAAGGAATGTTGAGTAATTTAGACTTTGAAGTCACGTCAGCTGACCAGGATTTAAGCTATAGCGCCCTACGCGCCTGGATGGCGAATCCGGAATTCTTAGCCGTTAGTTTAGTCAAATGAACAATGGCATCAGAAACAAATGAGTTAGCTAGCTTAAGCGTTCAAAGCTTGTCAATAATTTCATTCAATGGAGCTGTATGGATGGCCTCTTCCAGGGCCTCAAACCAGAATGACGCCGCAGCAGTGACAGGCGCAATGCATGCAAGGGGCTGTAAAATAAAACCTTGTTGAATAAACATTTTCTTAAGGTAACCCTCCAATTTTTTATCCATTGGATCTGAAAAAGCACAACTGTCCTCAACCGGGATAGTGGTAAGCTTTGCTAAAGTAGAAACTGCTCCCTCCACCTTAGGGACCGTCTGCCATAAGTCGCGTGTAGTGGCGTCTATTGGAAACATTTTTCTAAATATAGGAGGTGGGGAAAAGGGCACACCGGGTCTATCCCACTCCTTGCTAATAATTTCTGTAAGCCTTTTAGGTATAGGAAAAAACGTCAGTACACACCGGCACCGCATAGTATCTATCCAGCCTACACAATTTCTCTGGAATTGCAACTGTGTTACAGTCATTCAGAGCAGCTAATACCTCCCCAAGCAATACACGGAGGTTCTCAAGCTTAAATTTAAAATGAGAAATCTCTGAATCAGGTTTCCCCGAGTCAGAGATGTCACCCACAGACTGAAGCTCTCCGTCCTCATGTTCTGCATACTGTGACGCAGTATCAGACATGGCTCTAACAGCATTTGCGCGCTCTGTATCTCTCCTAACCCCAGAGCTATCGCGCTTGCCTCTTAATTCAGGCAATCTAGATAATACCTCTGACAGGGTATTATTCATGATTGCAGCCATGTCCTGCAAGGTAATCGCTATGGGCGTCCCTGATGTAATTGGCGTCATATTCGCATGCGTCCCCTGAGCGGGAGGCGAAGGGTCTGACACGTGGGGAGAGTTAGTCGGCATAACTTCCCCCTCGACAGAACCCTCTGGTGATAATTCTTTTATAGATAAAGACTGATCTTTACTGTTTAAGGTGAAATCAATACATTTAGTACACATTCTCCTATGGGGCTCCACCATGGCTTTCAAACATAATGAACAAGTAGGTTCCTCTGTGTCAGACATGTTTAAACAGACAAGCAATGAGACTAGCAAGCTTGGAAAACACTTTAAACAAGTTTACAAGCAATATAAAAAACGTTACTGCGCCTTTAAGAAACACAAATTTTCTCAAAATTTTGAAATAACAGTGAAAAAATGCAGTTACACTAACAAAATTTTTACAGTGTATGTAATAAGTTAGCAGAGCATTGCACCCACTTGCAAATGGATGATTAACCCCTTAATACCAAAAACGGAATAACAAATGACAAAAACGTTTTTTAAACAGTCACAACAACTGCCACAGCTCTACTGTGGCTTTTTACCTCCCTCAATACGACTTTTGAAGCCTTTTGAGCCCTCCAGAGAAGTCCTGGATCATGCAGGAAGAAGCTGGATGTCTGTGTCTGCAATTTTTGCTGTGCAAAAAAACGCTAAACTAGGCCCCTCCCACTTATATTACAACAGTGGGAAGCCTCAGGGAACTGTTTCTAGGCAAAATTCAAGCCAGCCATGTGGAAAAAACTAGGCCCCAATAAGTTTTATCACCAAACATATGTAAAAAACGATTAAACATGCCAGCAAACGTTTTAAAATACACTTTTATAAGAGTATGTATCTCTATTAATAAGCCTGATACCAGTCGCTATCACTGCATTTAAGGCTTTACTTACATTACTTCGGTATCAGCAGCATTTTCTAGCAAATTCCATCCCTAGAAAAATATTTTAACTGCACATACCTTATTATAGGAAAACATGCACGCTATTCCCCCTCTGAAGTTACCTCACTCCTCAGAATATGTGAGAACAGCAAAGGATCTTAGTAACTTCTGCTAAGATCATAGAAAACGCAGGCAGATTCTTCTTCTAAATACTGCCTGAGATAAACAGTACACTCCGGTACCATTTAAAAATAACAAACTTTTGATTGAAGAAATAAACTAAGTATAAAACACCACAGTCATCTTACGACCTCCATCTTAGTTGAGAGTTGCAAGAGAATGACTGGATATGGCAGTGAGGGGAGGAGCTATATAGCAGCTCTGCTGTTGGTGATCCTCTTGCAACTTCCTGTTGGGAAGGAGAATATCCCACAAGTAATGGATGATCCGTGGACTGGATACACTTAACAAGAGAAAAGTAAATTTATGCTTACCTGATAAATTGATTTCTTCTATGATACGACGAGTCCACGGATTCATCCTTTACTTGTGGGATATTATCCTCCTGCTAACAGGAAGTGGCAAAGAGCACCACAGCAGAGCTGTCTATATAGCTCCTCCCTTGACTCCACCCCCCAGTCATTCGACCGAAGGTATAGGAAGAAAAAGGAGAAACTAAAAGGTGCAGAGGTGACTGAAGTTTTAAATCAAAAAATATAATCTGTCATAAATTAACAGGGCGGGCCGTGGACTCGTCGTATCATAGAAGAAATCAATTTATCAGGTAAGCATAAATTTACTTTTCTTCTATAAGATACGAGTCCACGGATTCATCCTTTACTTGTGGGATACAATACCAAAGCTACAGGACACGGATGAACGGGAGGGACAAGACAGAAGGCACCACTGCTTGAAGAACTTTTCTCCCAAAAATAGCCCCCGAAGAAGCAAAAGTATCAAATTTGTAAAATTTGGAAAAGGTATGAAGGGAAGACCAAGTTGCAGCCTTACAAATCTGTTCAACAGAAGCATCATTTTTAAAAGCCCATGTGGAAGCCACCGCTCTAGTAGAATGAGCTGTAATCCTTACAGGAGGCTGCTGTCCAGCAGTCTCGTATGACAAACGGATGATGCTTTTCAGACAAAAAGAAAGAGAGGTAGCCAAAGCTTTTTTACCTCTACGCTTTCCAGAATAGACAACAAACAGAGAAGATTTTTTGACGGAAATCCTTGGTCGCTTGCAAGTAAAACTTCAAGGCACGAACCATGTCCAAGTTATGTAGCAGACACTTCTTCTTAGAAGAAGGGTTAGGAAACAGAGAAGGAACAACAATTTCCTGATTAATATTCTTATTAGAAACAACCTTAGGAAGAAATCCAGGTTTGGTACGCAAAACCACCTTATCAGAATGGAATAGAAGATAAGGCGAGTCGCATTGTAATGCAGATAGCTCAGAAACTCTTCGAGCAGAAGAGATAGCAACTAAAAACAGAACTTTCCAAGATAGAAGTTTAATATCTATGGAATGCATAGGTTCAAACGGAACCCCTTGAAGAACTTTAAGAACTAAATTCAAACTCCATGGCGGAGTAACAGGTTTAAACACAGGCTTAATTCTAACCAAAGCCTGACAAAACGACTGAACGTCTGGGACATCTGCCAGACGCTTGTGCAGTAAGATTAACAAAGCCGAAATCTGTCCCTTTAAGGAACTAGCTGATAACCCCTTCTCCAATCCTTCTTGGAGAAAGGACAAAATCCTAGGAATCCTGATCTTACTCCATGAGTAGCCTTTAGATTCGCACCAATAAAGATATTTACGCCATATTTTATGATAATTTTTCCTAGTGACAGGCTTTCGGGCCTGAATCAAGGTATCTATGACCGACTCAGAGAATCCCCGCGTAGATAAAATCAAGCGTTCAATCTGCAGGCAGTCAGCCGCAGAGAAACTAGATTTGGATGTTGGAACGGACCCTGAATGAGAAGGTCCTGTCTCAGTGGCAGTTTCCACGGTGGCAGAGATGACATTTCCACCAGATCTGCATACCAAGTCCTGCGTGGCCACGCAGGTGCTATCAAAATTACCGAAGCCCTCTCCTGTTTGATTCTGGGAATCAGACGAGGAAGGAGAGGAAAAGGAGGAAACACATAAGCCAGGTTGAACGACCACGGTACTGCTAGAGCATCTATCAGTACTGCTCTAGGATCCCTTGATCTGGACCCGTAACAAGGAAGTTTGGCATTCTGACGAGATGCCATCAGATCCAATTCTGGTGTGCCCCATTGATGAATCAATTGTGCAAACACCTCCGGATGGAGCTCCCACTCCCCTGGATGAAAAGTCTGACGACTGAGAAAATCCGCTTCCCAGTTCTCTACTCCTGGGATATAGATTGCTGATAGATGGCAAGAGTGAGTCTCTGCCCATCAAATGATTTTGGAAACCTCTATCATCGCTAGAGAACTCTTTGTTCCCCCTTGATGATTGATATATGCTACAGTCGTGATATTGTCCGACTGTAATCTTATGAATTTGGCCAAAGCCAGCTGAGGCCACTCCTGAAGCTCGTTGAATATCGCTCTCAGTTCTAGAATATTTATTGGAAGGAGAGCCTCCTCCTGAGTCCACACACCCTGCGCCTTCAGGGAATTCCAGACTGCACCCCAGCCCAAGAGGCTGGCGTCTGTCATCACTATAACCCATGCTGGCCTGCGGAAACACATTCCCTGGGACAGATGATCCTGTGACAACCACCAAAGAAGAGAGTCTCTGGTCTCCTGATCCAGATTTATCTGAGGAGACAAATTTGCATAATCTCCATTCCACTGTCTGAGCATGCATAGTTGCAGTGGTCTGAGATGCAAGCGAGCAAACGGAACTATGTCCATTGCCGCTACTATTAGTCCGATTACCTCCATACACTGAGCCACTGACGGCCGAGGAATGGAATGAAGTGCTCGGCAAGTGGTTAAGATCTTTGATTTTCTGACCTCTGTCAGAAATTTTTTTATGTCTACCGAGTCTATCAGAGTTCCTAGGAATGGAGCTCTTGTAAGAGGAACAAGCAAACTCTTCTTTATGTTCACCTTCCACCCGTGAAATCTTAGAAAAGCCAACACGATGTCCGTGTGAGATTTGGCTAGCTGGTAAGTTGACGCCTGAATCAAGATATCGTCCAGATAGGGCGCCACTGCTATGCCCCGTGGCCGTAGAACCACCAGAAGGGACCCTAGCACCTTTGTGAAAATTCTGGGAGCTGTGGCCAACCCGAAAGGAAGGGCCACAAACTGGTAATGTTTGTACAGGAAGGCGAACCTGAGGAACTGGTGATGATCTTTGTGGATAGGAATGTGAATATACGCATCCTTCAAATCCACGGTGGTCATATATTGACCCTCCTGGATCATTGGTAAAATTGTCCGAATGGTCTCCATCTTGAAGGATGGGACTCTGAGAAATTTGTTTAGAATTTTGAGATCTAAAATCGGTCTGAGGGTTCCCTCTTTTTTGGGAACCACGAACAGATTGGAGTAAAACCCCTGCCCCTGTTCTGCTTTTGGAACTGGGCAGATTACACCCATAGTATATAGGTCTTCTACATAGCATAAGAACGCCTCTCTTTTTGTCTGGTTTACAGACAAACGTGAAAGATGAAATCTCCCCCTTGGAGGAGAATCTTTGAATTCTAGATGATACCCCTGGGTCACGATTTCTAAAGCCCTGAACATCTCTTGCCCAAGCCTGAGCGAAGAGAGAAAGTCTGCCCCCTACTAGATCCGGTCCCGGATCGGGGGCTGCCCCTTCATGCTGTCTTGGTAGCAGCAGCGGGCTTCTTGGCCTGTTTACCTTTATTCCAGGTCTGGTTAGGTCTCCAGACTGACTTGGATTGAGCAAAATTTCCCTCCTGCTTTGTGGCAGGGGAGGAAGTAGAGGGACCACCTTTGAAGTTTCGAAAGGAACGAAAATTATTTTGTTTGGCCCTCATTCTATTTGTCTTGTCCTGAGGAAGGGCATGGCATTTTCCTCCAGTGATGTCGGAAATGATCTCCTTCAGTTCAGGCCCGAATAGGGTCTTACCCTTGAAAGGAATAGCTAATAGCTTAGATTTTGATGACACATCAGCAGACCAGGACTTAAGCCATAACACTCTATGCGCTAAAATGGCAAAACCTGAATTCTTTGCCGCTAATTTAGTCATTTAAAAAGGGGCATCTGTAATAAAAGAATTAGCTAGCTTGAGAGCCTTAATTCTATCTAGAATATCATCTAATGGGGTCTCAACCTTAAGAGACTCCTCTAGAGCCTCGAACCAAAAAGCAGCTGCAGTAGTTACAGGAACAATGCACGCTATAGGTTGTAGAAGAAACCCTGATGAATAAACAATTTTCTTTAGAAGAGACCCTCTAATTTTTTATCCATAATGATCTTTGAAAGCACAACTGTCCTTATAGGTATAGTTGTGTCGCATAGCCAGGGTAGAAATAGCTCCCTCCACCTTAGGGACTGTCTGCCACGAATCCCGAATGGTGTCAGATATGGAAACATTTTCTTAAAAGTAGGAGGGGAGAGAACGGAATGCCTGGTCTATCCCATTCCTTAGTAACAATGTCCGAAATCCTCTTAGGCACTGGAAAAACATTAGTGTAAGTAGGGACCCTCTAGATATCTATCCATTTTACACAATTTCTCTGGTGAATTACAATAGGGTCACAATCATCCAGAGTCGCTAAAACCTCCCTGAGCAACAAGCGGAGGTGTTCAAGCTTAAACTTAAAAGCCGTCATATCTGAGTCCTGCTTGAGGGAACATCTTTCCTGAGTCAGAAAAGCTCTCCCTCAGACAGCAAATCCCCCACCCCCAAATCAGAACATTATGAGGGTACATCGGAGATGGCCAATAAAGCATCAGAGGGCTCAGCATTTACTCTAATACCGGCCCCTACTGCCGCTTCCTCCCAGCAAACAAGGCAGTTTAGATAATACCTCTGTGAGGGTAGTAGACATAACTGCGGCCATATCTTGCAGGGTGAAAGAATTAGACGCACTAGAAGTACTTGGCGGTCGCTTGGGTGGGCGTAAAGGTTGGAGCACTTGGGGAGAAGTAGATGGCATAAGCTGAGTCTCTTCTGACTGAGAATCATCCTGAGACATACTTTTATAGCTAAAAATATGTTCTTTGCAATGTAAGGCCCTTTCAGTACATGAGGGACACATTTTAAGTGGGGGGTTCCACAATGGCCTTCTAAACACATGGAATATGGCTTTCTCAATGTCAGACATGTTAAACAGGCTAGTAATGACCACAAACAGGCTTGAAAACACTTTATTTAGTGAAAAAATAACAATCTGAAAAAACGGTACTGCGCCTTTAAGAGAAAAAATGCATACAATTTTTCCAAAACTGCTTAAAAACGATAAAATTATCACAATTTTATAATAAAAGCATCCCAACTTGTCAGCTAAGTTTGCCCTACAAGGAAAGGAATACTTAACCCTTACCAAAAAAATGTTGTGTAATAAAACGTCTACTTCAATAAAAACAACCCTGACACCTCGCCACAGCCCTGCCTGTGGGCCCTACCTGCCCTCAGGGGTCTGTAAAATCGGATTAAACCTTTCGATTAGGCCCAAACTGTCTCTGAAAGGCCCACCGGAGTTGGAGCTGCTGTTGTCTGGGAAAAAACAACTGTGCAAACTGAGGCGTGAAAATAGGCCCCCGCCCCCACCATCTCACGCGATGTCTCACAGCCTAAAATAACCGCACCAGAGCGGTCTAAAACCTAGCCAAGTGGGTTCATATACCCATAAGTGAAGCCATGTGTACCCTCTATACCTCAATAAAGTAGAAAAACGTCTGTTCATAAAAAACGTTATCTGTAACTCCCAATCATGAAAACGTTTGCCCACAAACATCATAAAATCAGTGTCAACCATTTTTTTTTATAGCCCAATATGTAAGTCCAGTAATACCCCTCTTATACTTTAGGATTACTGCTTACCCTTTCCCTCATGGGGATACTGTCAGCCAATTCTGAAATAACACAGTCTCTCCAGAAAAAAATGACTGAACATACCTCACTGCTGATAGCATGAAAAACGTTCCTCACACTGAAGTTTCTTAAGTACTCCTCAGCCATTCTGTGGGAACTACTCTGGATCTTAGTAACAACTGCTAAGATCATCAACCTCCAGGCAGAAGTCTTCATCCATCTGCTGCCTGGGAGAAAATAGCACACACTGGTACCATTTAAAATAAAAAACTCTTGCTTGAAGAAAATAAAAACTAACATTTTATCACCTCTTTCATTTTACCCTTCCTATTACTTAGAGTAGGCAAAGAGAATGACTGGGTGGTGGAGTCAAGGGAGGAGCTATATAGACAGCTCTGCTGTGGTGCTCTTTGCCACTTCCTGTTAGCAGGAGGATAATATCCCACAAGTAAAGGATGAATCCGTGGACTCATCGTATCTTATAGAAGAAATGAGTGGATGTAATTAATTTATTTTCGATTACTTCAATTTCCAGATCCAAAAAAATAATCTTTTGTTTACTATGTGTATATGTAAAATTGATATTCATATTATTTCTATTCATATCAGTACATATCTCTTCTAACTCTGATATTGCTCCCTTCCATACAAAAATGACGTCATCAATATACCATCTTATATAGTTACAAGATTTGCACCCAGCTTATGCTCAGGAAAAAAGGATTCCTCCCAATATCGCATAAAGAGATTTGCATAACTGGGTGCAAATCTTGTACCCCATGGCAGTCCCTGTCCTTCTGTAGGTAAAACTTACCCTCAAAAGAAAAATAGTTTCTGGTTTAAAATAAACCTAGTACCTTCCCAATAATTAAGTCTTTCTGTTCTTTCATTAGAGTGATGTCTTTTTCTAAAGAAACACAAGACCCCGGGCCTTCACAGATACTGAGGTATTTCCAAATCAGGAGAACCATCCCCCCACCCTAGGTGAGAAGAATAGGATCTAAAGCAACCGGTAAACCACCCTATAAAATAAATTTACCAATTATCACAACAAACAGGATGTGAAATAAATTTGATACTAATAAAAGAAAAAAAACAAAAACAAAGTAAAGTTCATAAATAAGGATATATCCGAGTCCTCTGGATGAAATATTCAGACTTGTTAGCGTTCTCAAGGAGATCCCATGGAGAAGGAAACAGAAATTGCAACATAGTGTGAAACTGTAACAGCTCGTGAGAAAGTAGTTGTTTGTAACAAATGATTACTCACATTCGTTGGAGCTTTCGACTAAGCTCAAGGAAATGCGCCACTCCCACTTTTATACTGGTGGAAAACAGTACACTTGGCAAATCTTGGATACAAATTTTATTAAAATATATAAAAGCGTCACAAGAGCCTTTACAACACCAATAATAGGGTACGGAAGCAAAGTTAATATAACAAATGCTTAGAAGAGCCAATCCTGTCGAGAGGTGAATGGATCAGCAGAGATGTGGCCGCCCAAAACCAATACCCCTCAATCACAAGATAACAGCGCTACTACCCCAGGTGTCCTGGCTAATGTAAGGACGCAGTAAAAGTCAAATAAACCAGTTCCGTTCCGACGTACTTTTCGCTGGTATGCTTTGTCAAGGAAAATTCCTTGACAAAGCATACCAGCAAAACGTACGTCGGGAACGCGAACTTATTAAAAACAAATCAAACACATCCTATTCGGATCAAAATAAAAGTAGGGCAGCACCCGCGGGTGAATGCCCAAGATGAATGGACACGCCAATAGGAGCAGCCGATCAGGAGGCCCCATTCACCCAAGCTCAGAACTGGAACTGAAACATAAAGAAAGAAAAAACGGAGAGTCAAGGAGATTAGCTTCATCCCCAAACGTATAATCCATCTTGCCATCCAGCATCTAAGGCCTCAGATTCCTCAGCTCAATTAGGACTGGAATCCTCTAGCACCGCCGAAGGGCCCCTGGTTGACAGAACACGGACAGTATCTTAAAAATATTACACTTGGAGATATAAATGAGCCAGCGCCATAGATATGGCCATGCGGAAACTGTTCCGTAACCTCTGGAGGAAACAAGCCACCTTCCAGAGAAGGAGTAAAGGCCATAGGGGACACCTGCTTGTGTAGCAAAGGAAGGTTCTGGGGCACGTGCTGCACAGGACATGGGATCCTCAGGGGCGGATTGCTCAACACACTCTAAGGTCCTGATTTGGGAGAAGAGAGTACTCTAGAACGGCAATCTGAACATAACTGATGGGCATGGATAACCCGGGCCATTTCCATAGTCATCCCAAGACACATTCTCTGTATCGGAGTCATCCGTGTCTAAGAAATCAGAATCCTTTCATAATCTTGGGATTACAAAAATGACAAATCCTAACTGCCACTCTTTTTTACACCCCCCAATGGCTAGGGCACTCACCACCTCCTGTGAACCAGACACAGCATACGGAAGTGGAAAACAACGTAACTGCACCCTGTCACAAGATGTATCGTGCCAGTCACAAAAAGGCGCGCAAATCTCAAGAGATCGCGCCAATTGATGATAAGGCCATTATGTTCCAAAAACCCATGAGCCTAAGTATTACTACACATTAGCAGATAGAACTACATAATAAACATGATTAATGTCACCCCTGTTTAATAACCCCCCTCAGGAGATATTAACCCATGATTCCAATTTTAAGATAAAAGGAGTCCCACTGGGACCCTACCTTCTCTCGTTAACATTAGATTCACAGAATGAAATAAAATTAAACGATCTTACCGGAATCTATGCCGTAGAACAGGGAATACGGCCCTTCAAGTGTGACAGATAGTAGCCCCGCTTCTGACATGAACTTGAGTGAATAAAAGTAGGCAGCAAAACTAGTCAATGCTGATTGCCAAGGAGCTGTTAATATGAGTCGGGATGGTTTCACAGAAAGACTCTCCCTGCATCTCCGGACTCTAACCTTCATCCATGCTTTCACTGACAGGATTACTTAAAACTCCAGTCCCATTTCGAAGAGTACTACTACCCTCCATAAGAGACTATCTTCAAACTTCTGACACTTCTCTGCCAACCTCCTGTGACGAAAGGCAAAGAATGACTGGAGGATGAGGGAAGTGAGGGAGGTATTTGAAGCCTTTGGCTGGGGTGTATTTGCCTCCTCCTGGTGGCCAGGTTCTGATTCCCAAGTATGAATGCAGCTGTGGACTCTTCCCATTTAAGAAGAAAAGCCACAATATTGCCCGTAACTTAAAGTCACTTGGGTATAGTTCCACTATATATATTTAGTGGGCATAGTCTACCGGTCTAGAGGTCAGATGGAGGGGGATTGTATCCTACTCAAAACTTCACCTTAATGCAACCGGGACCGTTGCGATACCTTTACTGGTGACGTATGCGTAAGTAGGCATGGCTAAGACTGTTCTCTGATTCTTACTGTACTTCATTATTTTGTTGTATTTACTTTTTCTTGAGGCAAGAAGATCATTGTATCATCATGGTGAAAATGCAACACCAATAAGTGGAAGCTGACAAGCTCTTGTTAATATCATATATCCTTTATTAGTGTGTTAATTGCACAAGTATACTTTGTATCATATGACTTATGTTTTATATATATATATATATATATATATATATATATATAATATATATATATATCTTTATATCTTTTTCAGTTGTAATAAAAGGCTATTTTATTTCTTAAGGAACAAAAGCTTGGGATCACCAACAAGACAGAATTATTTTATTTATATTATTAATATGAAATCGAGAAAACAAAGATCTCTGCATCAGACATATACAGTATATTTAACAAAACTGCAATATCATATAGTAAGTCAACATATTAGTAACAGATTAACAGAACTGTAAAGAGTTGTATGAAAACAGATGTAAAAAGCCATGAGAATCACTCCTCTGACACGCGCTGATATCAGTCATTTTTGTATAAACCAATTAGCTGCTCTGAAAATACACTGTCATTCTTTCTGGAGCCTGTCATACTGAGATTGTCTGGTAGCAGCATAGCAGACATAACATGATGCTATATCAAGGCTGTACTATTTCACAAAATGCAAATTACCTGCTGAATCAAACTGGTGGGTTTAACTGTCACCGAGAACTGCAGAAGGAAAAACGGATAATGCTACTAATGACCATGAACTATATAAGACAGCACATGCAGCTTTAGGTGACTGGTTGTAGAGACATTATAATATTATACTTATATCTGCCTTTATCTATGCAGGGGTTAAATACATAATTATATACAAGCAATACTGCAATAATAAAATGCTCTAACACATTAGCAAATCTTTTTTGCACATTTATGTCAGTTTGAGCAAAAACTTAAAAATGTAAAATTATTACTTAAATCTAAGCTAATAAACCTATACACAATTTAAATCCAAATCATATGATTGATCATTTATGATTGCGATTATGTCCTTGCGTACCCAACAAATGTTAATTACAAACCTATTATAACATAATATGAAATTGTTAAAGGGACACTCAAGTCAAAATAAACTATTAGAGAACCTCAATACCTTGGGTTGTCTATTAAAAAAAGGTTATATTGCTGTTTAAACCCCTTAATGACCGGACCATTTTTCAATTTTCTTACCCTTAAATGACAATGGCTATTTTTACATTTCTGCGGTGTTTGTGTTTAGCTGTAATTTTCCTCTTACTCATTTACTGTACCCACACATATTATATACCGTTTTTCTCGCCATTAAATGGACTTTCTAAAGATACCATTATTTTCATCATGTCTTATAATTTACTACAAAAAAAATAATAAAATATGAGAAAAAATGGAAAAAAACACACTTTTTCTAACTTTGACCCCCAAAATCTGTTACACATCTACAATCACCAAAAAACACACCCATGCTAAATAGTTTCTAAATTTTGTCCTGAGTTTAGAAATACCCAATGTTTACATGTTCTTAGCTTTTTTTGCAAGTTATAGGGCAATAAATACAAGTAGCACTTCGCTATTTCCAAACCACTTTTTTTTCAAAATTAGCGCTAGTTACATTGGAACCCTGATATCTGTCAGGAATACCTGAATATCCCTTGACATGTATATATTTTTTGTTAGAAGACAACCCAAAGTATTGATGTAGGCACATTTTGGTATATTTTATGCCACTATTTCACCGCCAAAAGCGAGCAAATAAAAAAAAAAACTTTACATTTTTCACAATTTTAGGTTTCTCACTGAAATTATTTACAAACAGCTTGTGCTATTATGGCACAAATTGTTGTAAAAGCTTCTTTGGGATCCCCTTTGTTCAGAAATAGCAGACTTATATGGCTTTGGCACTGATTTTTGGTAATTAGAAGGCCTCTAAATGCTGCTGCGCACCACACGTAAATTATGCCCAGCAGTGAAGGGGTTTAATTAGGTAGGTTGTAGGGAGCTTGCAGGGTTAATTTTAGCTTTAGGGTAGAGATCAGCCTCCCACCTGACACATCCCACCCCCTGATCCCTCCCAAACAGCTCTCTTCCCTCCCCCACCCCACAAATGTCCCCGCCATCTTAAGTACTGGCAGAAAGTCTGCCAGTACTAAATAAAAGGAGTTTTTTTTTTTTAATAAAAAAATAAAATATTTTAGCTGTGATGGACTCCTGCCTTAGCCCCAACCTCCATTATCCCCCCCCCCCCCCCCAGCTCTCTAACCCTCTCCCCTATCTAATTGCGGCCATCTTGGGTACTGGCAGCTGTCTGCCAGTACCCAATTTGCCCCAAAAACAAAAGTGTTTTTTGTTCTTTTGCTTTTTTGTATGTTTTCTGTAGTGTAGCAGCCCCCCACAATACTCCTATCCCCCTCCCCCTCCCAGATCCTTTTATATTATTTTTAATATATCCCCCCTCTTCCCTCCTCATTGGTGTCAGTGTCAGTGCCAGCTAATGCGCGGTCGCGCGCACAGCGCGCCCCCCCGCACGCTCCCGGCACCCGGCGTGCACATTGCACTTCTAGGGACCGGATGCCGGGTAGCGATGGGCCGTCCACCCGCCTCCCTGTTACGCTCCCACCCACCAACGAACCGGCACCATCGCTACCGGTGCAGAGAGGGCCACAGAGTGGCTCTCTCTGCATCGGAGTCTTCCAGCACTCTCTTAGACAACTAACGTACCAGGTACGTCCATTGTCATTAACTGTTAGTTAATGCATGACGTACCTGGTACGTCAGTTGTCATTAAGGGGTTAATGGAGTGAAAGCAAAAATGCTAAACATTCTCTGGAATTTTGGGCAAGTTTTTCTCTGAACTTCCCGGTAGCAAAGGGATTAAGGGGTTAAACACTTTTGAACCTTGGACTAACATCCAAAGGTCAATGTTAGGAAAGGCTACAAGAGAACTATCATAACACGTAAATACTTTTACAGAAAAGAGTAAAAGAATAAAATTACATTAACAGCATGTCTGCAGTATAAACCAACAGAGATGTGCATATTTATCCTTTGTTTTTACTGTATAATGGAATCTTAAAGGGCCATGATACCCAAATGATGAAACTTTTGAAAGTGATGCAGAATAGCTGTAAAAAGCTGACTAGAAAATATCACCTGAACATCTCTATGTAAAAAAGAAAGCTATTTTACCTCAAAAATTCCTCAGTAACCACATCCCATTGTAAGGGACTTCTAAGCAGCAAATCAGTATGTCTGTCCCGGGACAGCTAAGGGAGTGAGCTTACGTGCACTCTCATGTTATTTCCCTATTCAGTTTAAGGAAGTTTACTATGAAATCTCATGAGAGTTAAGTCAAATCTCATGAGATCACAGTAAAAGAGGCCATGACCTCAGCACTGCTGATGCGGATTGGCTGCTGTTCATTTCTTCTATTATTATTTTTTTACCTGCAGCTGAGCAACAGCTGAAGTATATTTTTTTACACAGAACTTACTCTGCTGAGCTGAGGAAATTGTGAGGTAAAATATCTTCTTTTTTTACATAGAAATGCTCAGGTGATATTTTTCAGCTTTTTACAGTTATACTGCATCAGTTTCAAATGATTTAGCATATGTGTATTATGTCCCTTTAACAACAATAGCTACAGGTAATATAGAAAAGTAGTGAACAGATCTACTTTGAAAAGTCTTCATTGTAAAAAAAACCCCATTTATTTAATGTACCCAACAAAAACTTATATAAACAAAAATAAACTAACACCCAACATTTTGGCTCCGTTATCAGCTTTTATTAAAGGGACAGTCAACACCAAAATTTTTGTTGTTTTAAAAGGTGGACAATCCCTTAATTACCAATTCCCCAGTTTTGCATAACCAACACAGTTATAATTATACACGTTTTACCTCTGTAATTACCTTTGCCTAGATTACGAGTTTTGTCGGTAATGCTGTGCGGTGCTAACGAGCAGTTTTCCCTCACCGCTCACCTACAGACACCGCTGGTATTACGGGCTTTTACAAACCCGGCGTTAGCCGCAAAAAAAATGAGCAGAGAACAAAATTTAGCTCCACATCTCACCTCAATACCAGCGCTGCTTACGGTAGCGGTGAGCTGGTAAAACGTGCTCGTGCACGATTTCCCCATAGGAATCAATGGGGGAGAGCCGGCTAAAAAAAACCTAACACCTGCAAAAAAGCAGCGTAAAGCTCCTAACGCAGCCCCATTGATTCCTATGGGGAAATACTTTTTATGTCTACACCTAACACCCTAACATGAACCCCGAGTCTAAACACCCCTAATCTTACACTTATTAACCCCTAATCTGCCGCCCCCGACATCGCCGCAACCTACATTATATTATTAACCCCTAATCTGCCGCTCCGGATACCACCGCCACCTACATTATACTTATGAACCCCTAATCTGCCGCCCCCAACATCGCTGACACCTACATTATATTTATTAACCCCTAACCTCCGCCCCCCAATGTTGCCGCCACTATATTAAAGTTATTAACCCCTAAATCTAAGTCTAACCCTAACACCCCCGTAACTTAAATATAATTTAAATAAATCTAAATAAAATAACTATCATTAACTAAATTATTCCTATTTAAAACTAAATACTTTACCTATAAAATAAACCCTAAGATAGCTACAATATAACTAATAGTTACATTGTAGCTATCTTAGGGTTTATTTTTATTTTACAGATAACTTTGTATTTATTTTAACTAGGTACAATAGTTATTAAATAGTTTATTAACTATTTACTAACTACCTAGTTAAAATAAATTCAAATTTACCTGTAAAATAAATCCTAACCTAAGTTACAATTACACCTAACACTACACTATAATTAAATTAATTACCTAAACTAAATACAATTAAATACGATTTAAAAAAATTATCTAAAGTATGAAACCCCCCACTAAATTACAGAAAATAATAAAATAATTACAAGTTTTTTAAACTAATTACACCTAATCTAATCCCCCTAATAAAATAAAAAAAGCCCCCCAAAATAATAAAAAGCCCTACCCTATACTAAATTACAAATAGCCCTTAAAAGGGCCTTTTGCGGGGCATTGCCCCAAAGTAATCAGCTCTTTTACCTGGAAAAAAAAGTATAATACCCCCCCCAACATTAAAACCACCACCAACACACCCAATCCTACTCTAAAACCCACACAATACCCCCTTAATAAAACCTAACACTAACCCCTTGAAGATCACCCTACCTTGAGAAGTCTTCACCCAGCCGGGCCGAAGTCCTCAACGAAGCCGGGCGAAGTGATCCTCCAGACGGGCAGAAGTCTTCATCCAAGCCGGCCAGAAGAGGTCCTGCAGACGGGCAGAAGTCTTCATCCAGACGGCATCTTCTATCTTCATCCATCCAGCCTGGAGCGGGTCCATCTTCAAGACATCCGACGCGGAGCATCCTCTTCAAACGAAGTCCAACTGAAGAATGAAGGTTCCTTTAAATTACGTCATCCAAGATGGCGTCCCTTCAATTCCGATTGGCTGATAGAATTCTATTAGCCAATCGGAATTAAGGTAGAAAAAATAATATTGGCTGATGCAATCAGCCAATAGGATTGAGCTCGCATTCTATTGGCTGATCCAATCAGCCAATAGAATGCCAGTTCAATCCTATTGGCTGATTGAATCAGCCAATAGGATTGAACTTCAATCCTATTGGCTGATTGCATCAGCCAATAGGATTTTTTCTACCTTAATTCCGGATGCTATAATTATCCATTTTTGGCACTTGTGGTTAATCTTCTGCACTTGCCTAATCATTTGTGATAGTATCAGCTTATTATATATCCTATCTATCCAATAGAGTTACATTTTAGCTTTTTTTAGCGCTCTCTGGCTTTTTACTCTGTATGGATGCACACAGATGCCTCGTGTGATTGGCTCACCCATGTGCATTGCTATTTCTTAAACAAAGGATATCTAAAGAATGAAGCAAATGAGATAATAGAAGTAAATTGGAATGTTGTTTAAAACTGTATTCTCTATCTGAATCATGAAAGAAAAAAAATGGGTTTAATGTTCCTTTAAGGGGCTCAATTTATCAAGCCCTTCGCCATTATTCAACTGCAGGTTCTTACAAGTGAACCTGCAGTCCGTATTTACCAAGCAGTGGTCATCAGACCACTGCTTCCCTAACCTCTTCTCCACCTCTTAGGTGGAGAAATTCAATCTCCCTGGTCTCGTCCGACCGGAGAGATTGACAGCTCCTGCCTGCTTGAATGGCTGTGCACGGGCAGGGGGCAGTGTTGCACAAGAGTGCAAAACAGAGGCGAGCTGCGGCGGACAGGGGCGCATATGTACACCCCTGTCTGCCATCGCTTGATAAATTAAGCCCTAAGTGCATCAATGTCCAATCACTGATTAAAGTGAGTTGCTGGGTTTTATAAGGAATGACTCCTCCTTTGGTAGTGGTTCAGCAAGGTAAAGCACATGTATCTTTACTGGCTTGCAATACCTGCTTTTCGCCACATACATTGCCATGTTTTAGGTCTAAAGCCTGGGGACTGAATTAGTGGAAGCACATGCAGAGACAGAGCAGATGACAGAGAGGTTGGGAGAAAAGGACATTCAGAGTGGGATACTGACACACTGGGTAGACTGCACAAAAAACAAGACACAGACCTCACACAGGGCACGGCAGGTTGAACCAATCTCTGTGCAGCACAGATTGCAACTGGTGCAGTGATTCTCTTTCTGTGAGTGTGTTTGGAGTTATACCATGACAGAATGATTTGATATTTGTACTTTTATTTGATAAATGGACATGCATTTATTTTTACTCATGGTATACTGGCAATACAATCTAAATTAATATACCTCAAAGATATTGCGTGTCAGCCAAAAATGTACACACACACACTATTTTCTAGATTTGACTCTTTGCCAAACACCTTTGGTTTGTGTGTTGCTCAATCATACCCCCCCCCCCCCAACCTTTCAAATAATAATACATTTAATTTATCTATATAACTAATATGTAATAGCCCTTTCTTATATGCAGAAGCTCTTTCTTATCATAGGAACCAGAAAGCACAGCAACCCATTACATAGAACTTTGCTGCCAGGTTTTTTGGCAGCCAAGAAATTAAGCTTCAAATCATATATTGTTTTCTCCAACATTGGTGTGTACAGTCCACGGCGTCATCCATTACTTGTGGGATATTCTCCTCCCCTACAGGGAAAGGCAAGGAGAGCACACAGCAAGAGCTGTTCATATAGCTCCCCCTCTGGCTCCGCCCCCCAGTCATTCTCCTTGCCGCTCTGAACAAGTAGCATCTCCACGGGGATGGTGAGGAGTTTGTGGTGTTAGTTGTAGTTTTTTATTTCTTCTATCAAGAGTTTGTTATTTTAAAATAGTGCCGGTTTGTACTATTTACTCTGAAACAGAAAGAGATGAAGAGTTCTGTTTTAAAGAGGAGTATGATTTTAGCAGCAGTAACTAAAATCAATTGCTGTTCCCACGCAGGACTGTTGAGATGAGAGAACTTCAGTTGGGGGGAACAGTTTGCAGACTTTTCTGCTCAAGGTATGACTAGCCATTTTTCTAACAAGACTGTGTAATGCTGGAAGGCTGTCATTTTCCCTCATGGGAATCGGTAAGCCATTTTCTTAGACTTAGATAGAATAAAGGGCTTATTATGGGCTATTAACTGGTGGACACTCTTAAGGGCTAAATCGATTGTTTATTTATTTAAGTTTTTATTTAAAGTTTGAAGTGGATTTCACACTTTTATTATTTGGGGAACGTTTTTTATCACCAGGCACTAGTTAAGACACCTTCCCAGTCAGGAAGGGCCTTTTCACTGTATTAGGCAGAGCCTCATTTTCGCGCCATTATTGTGCAGTTTCTTTTAAGTACAGTGCATGCAGATGCATGTGAGAGGGTCTGGTGTCCACTGAAAACGTTCCTAGAGGCTTGAAATACCCCCCTGGGATAGTTGAAGTCACAACAAAGGCTGTGGCTGGGACTGTAGTGGGGTTAAAATTGCAAACGGCTCCACATTTTAAGGGTTAACAGCTTGAAAATTTGGGTGCAATACTTTGAATGCATTAAGACACTGTGGTGAAAATTTGGTAAAGATTGGATATTTCCTTCATAGTTTTTCACATATTCAGTAATAAAGTGTGCCCTGTTTAACATTTAAAGAGACAGTAACGGTTTTGTTTTAAAACGGTTTTTGTACTTTATTAACCAGTTTAAGCCTGTTTAACATGTCTGTACCTTCAAATAGATCATGTTCTGTATGTATGGAAGCCAATGTGGTTCCCCCTTCAAATATATGTGATAATTGTGCCATAGCGTCCAAACACAGTAAGGACAGTATTGTCACAAATAGTAAGGTTGCCCAGGATGAATCCTCAGATGAAGGAAATAGAGATAGTTCTACATCTTCTCCTTCTGTGTCTATACCAGTTATGCCCCGCAGGCGACCCCTAGTACTTCTAGCGCACCAATGCTTGTTACTATGCAACAATTGTCGGCAGTAATGGATAACTCCATAGCTAATATTTTATCCAAAATGCCAGCATTTCAGAGAAAGCGCGATTGCTCTGTTTTAAACACTGTAGAGCAGGAGGGCGCTGATGATAATTTTTCTGTCATTCCCTCACACCAGTCTGAAGTGGCAGTGAGGGAGGGTTTGTCAGATGGAGAAATTTCTGATACAGGAAGAATTTCTCAGCAGGCAGAACCTGATGTTGTGACATTTAAATTTAAATCAAAGCATCTCCGCGCATTACTTAAGGAGGTGCTATCTACTCTGGATGATTGTGACAATCTGGTCATCCCAGAAAACTTGTGCAAGATGGACAAGTTCCTAGAGGTCCCGGTGCACCCTGATGCCTTTCCGATACCTAAAAACGGGTGGCGGACATAGTGAATAAGGAGTGGGAGAAGCCAGACATACCTTTTGTCCCTCCTCCCTATATTTAAGAAATTGTTCCCTATGGTCGACCCCAGGAAGGACATATGGCAAACAGTCCCTAAGGTCGAGGGGGGGCGGTTTCTACACTAGCCAAACGCACGACCATTCCCATTGAGGACAATTGTGCTTTCAATGATCCTATGGATAAAAAATTGGAGGGTTTGCTTAAAAAGATTTTTGTACAGCAAGGTTACCTCCTTCAACCTATATTCGTGCATTATTCCTGTCACTACAGCGGCGTGGTTCTGGTTCGAGGAACTGGAAAAGTCGCTCAGTAGGGAGACTCTGTATGAGGAAGTCATGGACAGAATTCACGCACTTAAGTTAGCTAATTCCTTTGTTTTAGACGCCGCTTTGCAGTTAGCGAGATTAGCGGCGAAAAATTCAGGGTTTGCAAATGTGGCGCGCAGAGAGCTCTGGCTAAAGTCTTGGTCGGCGGATGTATCTTCCAAGACAAAATTGCTTAATATCCCTTTCAAAGGTAAGACCCTTTTTGGGCCAGAATTGAAAGAAATTATTTCAGACATCACTGGGGGAAAAGGCCATGCCCTCCCACAGGATAGGCCTTTCAAGGCTAAGAATAAGTCCAATTTTCGTTCCTTTCGCAATTTCAGGAACTGACCGGCTTCTAACTTGGCAGCCTCTAGACAAGAGGGTAACGCTTCCCAGACTAAACCAGCTTGGAAACCAATGCAAGGCTGGAATAAGGGTAAACAGGCCAAGAAGCCTGCTGCTGCTACCAAGACAGCATGAAGGGGTAGCCCCCAATCCGGGACCGGATCGAGTAGGGGGCAGACTCTCTCTCTTTGCTCAGGCTTGGGCAAGAAATGTTCAGGATCCCTGGACACTAGAAATAGTCTCTCAGGGTTATCTTCTAGAATTCAAGGAACTTCCCCCAAGGGGAAGGTTCCACATTTCTCACTTATCTTCAAACCAAATAAGTAGACAGGCATTCTTACATTGTGTAGAAGACCTGTTAAAGATGGGAGTGATACACCCAGTTCCAACTGTGGAACAAGGTCAGGGGTTTTTACTCAAATCTGTTTGTAGTTCCCAAAAAAGAGGGAATTTTCAGACCAATTCTAGATTTAAAAATTCTAAACAAATTTCTCAGAGTTCCATTGTTCAAAATGGAAACCATTCGAACAATTTTACCTACAATCCAGGGGGTCAATATAGGACTACCGTGGATTTAAAGGATGCGTATCTACATATTCCTATCCACAAAGATCATCATCAGTTCCTAAGGTTCGCCTTTCTGGACAAACATTATCAGTTCGTGGCTCTCCCATTCGGACTAGCCACTGCTCCCAGAATTTTCACAAGGGTGCTCGGGTCCCTTCTAGCGGTTCTAAGACCAAGGGGCATTGCAGTGGCACCTTATCTGGACGACATTCTAATTCAAGCGTCGTCTCTTTCCACGGCAAAGGCTCATACAGACATTGTTCTAGCCTTTCTCAGATCTCACGGGTGGAAGGTGAACGTAGAAAAGAGTTCCCTGTCTCCATCGACAAGAGTTCCCTTTTTGGGAACAATAATAGATTCTTTTGAAATGAAGATCTTCCTGACAGAAGTCAGAAAGTCAAAGCTTCTAAACGCTTGTCAAGTTCTTCTCTCTATTCTGCAGCCTTCCATAGCTCAGTGCATGGAAGTAGTAGGGTTGATGGTTGCAGCAATGGAAATAGTTCCTTTTGCTCGAATTCATCTAAGACCATTACAACTGTGCATGCTCCAGTAGACAGGATCACCTGTCTCAGGGAATGAGTTTCTGCAGACCAAAGTGGGTCATTGTCACGACCGACGCCAGTCTATCAGGCTGGGGCGCGGTCTGGGATTCCCTGAAAACTCAGGGTTTATGGTCTCGGGAATAGTCTCTTCTCCCGATCAACATCCTGGAACTGAGAGCGATATTCAATGCTCTCCGGGCTTGGCCTCATCTAGCGAAGGCCGGATACATAAGATTCCAGTCAGACAACATGACGACTGTAGCTTACATCATCCATCAGGAAGGAACAAGGAGTTCCTTGGCGATGAGAGAGGTATCCAAAATCATCAGATGGGCGGAGGATCACTCCTGCCACCTATCTGCAATCCACATCCCAGGAATAGACAACTGGGAGGCGGATTATCTGAGTTGTCAGATTTTCTATCCGGGGGAGTGAGAACTCCACCCAGAGGTGTTTGCCCGGTTGACTCAATTATGGGGCATTCCAGACATGGATCTGATGGCGTCTCGTCAGAACTTCAAGGTTCCTTGCTACGGGTCCAGATCCAGGGATCCCAAGGCCGCTCTAGTGGATGCATTAGTGGCGCCTTGGTCGTTCAACCTAGCTTATGCGTTTCCACCGTTCCCTCTCCTTCCCAGGCTTGTAGCCAGGATCAAACAGGAGAAGGCCTCGGTGATTCTGATAGCTCCTGCGTGGCCGCGCAGGACTTGGTATGCAGACCTGGTGAATATGTCATCGGCTCCACCATGGAAGCTACCTTTGAGACAGTATCTTCTAGTACAAGGTCCATTCGAACATCCAAATCTAATTTCTCTGCAGCTGACTGCTTGGAAATTGAACGTTTGATTTTATCCAAGCGTGGGTTTTCAGATTCAGTGACAGATACTCTGGTCCAAGCCAGAAAACCTGTGACTAGAAAGATTTACCATAAAATATGGAAAAGATATATCTGTTGGTGTGAATCCAAGGGATTCTCCTGGAGTAAGATTAAAATTCCTAAGATCCTCTCCTTTCTCCAAGAAGGTTTGGATAAGGGATTGTCAGCGAGTTCTCTAAAAGGACAGATTTCTGCTTTATCTGTCTTGTTATACAAACGACTGGCAGCTGTGCCAGAGGTACATGCTTTTGTACAGGTTTTGGTCAGAATCAAACCTGTTTACAGACCCTTGACTCCTTCTTGGAGTCTAAATTTACTTCTTTCAGTTCTTCAGGGGGTTCCGTTTGAACCCTTACATTCCATAGATATCAAGTTGATATCTTGGAAAGTTCCGTTTTTGGTTGCTATTTCTTCTGCTAGAAGAGTTTCTGAATTATCTGCTTTGCAGTGTGATCCACCCTATCTGGTGTTCCATTCAGATAAGGTTATTTTGCGTACCAAGCAAAATAACCAACAAGAATATTAACCAGGAAATAGTTGTTCCTTCTCTGTGCCCGATTCCAGTTTCAAAGAAGGAACGTTTGTTACACAATTTAGATGTAGTCCGTGCTTTAAAGTTCTATTTAGAAGCAACAAAGAATTTTAGACAAACCTCATCCTTGTTTGTCGTTTACTCTGGTAAGAGGAGAGGACAAAGAGCTACTGCTACCTCTCCTTCTTTCTGGCTGAAAACCATTATCCGATTGGTTTATGAGACTGCCGGACGGCAGCCTCCTGAACGAATCACAGCTCACTCCACTAGGGCTGTGGCTTCCACATGGGCCTTCAAGAACGAGGCTTCTGTTAATCAGATATGTAAGGCAGCGACTTGGTCTTCTCTGCACACTTTTGCCAAATTTTACAAATTTGATATTTTTGCTTCTTCGGAGGCTGTTTTTGGGAGAAAGGTTTTGCAAGCCGTGGTGCCTTCCGTTTAGGTAACCTGATTTGCTCCCTCCCTTCATCCGTGTCCTAAAGCTTTGGTATTGGTTCCCACAAGTAATGGATGACGCCGTGGACCGGACACACCAATGTTGGAGAAAACAGAATTTATGCTTACCTGATAAATTACTTTCTCCAACGGTGTGTCCAGTCCACGGCCCGCCCTGGTTTTTTAATCAGGTTTGGAATTTTTTTTCTTTTTCTTATACACTACAGTCACCACGGCACCCTATAGTTTCTCCTTTTTCTCCTAACCGTCGGTCGAATGACTGGGGGGCGGAGCCAGAGGAGGAGCTATATGGACAGCTCTTGCTGTGTGCTCTCCTTGCCTTTCCCTGTAGGGGAGGAGAATATATCACAAGTAATGGATGACGCCGTGGACCGGACACACCGTTGGAGAAAGTAATTTATCAGGTAAGCATAAATTCTGTTTTTAAGTCACAACTATTATGAGAATTTTTTTTTGTAATCACAACTGAAGTCAGCTTTTTATATCCCTCAAACACTTTAAAACAAAAGACAAATTAGGAGATGCATTCATTTTCACCACATATACCTGTACATAGGCATCTATATGGCATCAGTACTTGCCATAAACTCTTAAAACCAAAAGGCTAAGAACATTATAGCAGATGTTTAAAACATTTCTTTGTTTCATCTTCCGTATTTTGACTTTTTGTGTGCTAAAAAGGAGTTCAAATATACACCCTGTCCATTTTAAAAATTCCTGTAAAAATAAATATTTCAACATGTATCACGGAACCCACCCAAACTCTGTTTCAATACTTTCTACAGTGTCAGTGACAAGAAGACACTCTTATAGGTTATAACCACTAAACTAACCAACAAAGACCCAAAAATACAAATATAGAGAAAAAAAACGCCAAAATAAACAATAATTACCACCTCAATTCATTTTAATATAACCAGTAGGCATATATACTTTTTTATATAAACCAAAGCAGTTAAGCTGAAATGATGTCTCACTTGCACAAACCTTCTACTAAAATCTACACCATGTTAAAGGGAGGTGAAAAAAAATGTAGGAGTAAAGCAGTTTCTAACAATAAATCAGAAAATAAACAGTGAAACACCCAGTTTCACAGTATGGAAACTAACAGAAGAACAAAGAAGGAAGTTATATGTTTTATAGGTGAAAAATACTTATCAAAGTATACAGAGCAATAACTATAAAGTTTGAAAATGTATTTCTTATTTGTATTCAATCGTTTTCTTAAAACTACCTTTGAAAAAACTAAATTTATGCTTACCTGATAAATTTCTTTCTTTCTTGACACAGTGAGTCCACGGATCATCTAATTACTATTGGGAATATCACTCCTGCCCAGCAGGAGGCAGCAAAGAGCACCACAGCAAAGCTGTTAAATATTCCCTCCAACCCCAGTCATTCCACCGAAGTAAAGGAGAGAAAGGAAGCAACAAGGTGCAGAGGTGCCTGAGGTTTATAACATAACAACAAAACCCTGTCTTCAAAACAGGGCAGGCCGTGGACTCACTGTGTCAAGAAATAAATACATTTGTCAGGTAAGCATAAATTTAATTTTCTTTCTAATGACACGGTGAGTCCACGGATCATCTAATTACTATTGGAAATCAATACCCAAGCTAGAGGACACAGATGATAAGGGAGAGACAAGACAGGGAACCTAAACAGAAGGCACCACTGCTTGAAGAATCTTTCTCCCAAAAGAAGCCTCAGCCGAGGCAAAAGTATAACATTTATAGAATTTGGAAAAAGTGTGTAGAGAGGACCAAGTGGCAGCCTTGCAAATCTGTTCCACAGAAGCTTCATTTTTGAATGCCCAGGAAGAGGAAACAGCCCTTGTAGAATTAGCCATGATTTTTTCAGGAGGCTGCTGTCCAGCAGTTTCATAGGCCAAGCGAATTATACTCCTCAGCCACAAAGAAAGAGAAGTAGCCGTAGCCATCTGCCCCTTACTTTTCCCAGAGAAAACTACAAACAGAGCAGAAGACTAACGAAAATCCTTAGTTGCCTGTAAATAGAATTTCAAAGCACGCACCACGTCTAGGTTGTGCAGAAAACGTTCCTTATGAGCAGAAGGGTTAGGACATAAAGAAGGAACAACAGTAGTTCCGATCTGAAACTACTTTAGAAAGAAAACCTAACTTAGTACGTAAAACTACCTTATCTGAATGAAAAATAAGGTAAGGAGACTCATACTGTAATGCCAAGAGCTCTGAAACTCTACAAGCAGAAGAAATAGCAAAAAGAAACAAAACCTTCCAAGATAACTTAATATCTAAAGAATGCATAGGCTCAAATAGAGCCTGCTGAAGAACTTTAAGAACAATGTTAAGGATCCAGGGAGGTGTAACTGGTTTAAACACAGGCCTGATTCTGACCAAGGCATGACAGAACGATTGTACGTCTGGCATATCCGGCAGACGTTTAAGTAACAAAATAGACAAGGCAGATATTGGACCCTTCAAAGAATTTGCCGATAAACCCTTTTCCAAACCTTCTTGGAGAAAAGATAAAATTCTAGGAATCCGAATTCTACTCCAAGAGTAGCCTCTGGATTCACACCAATACAGATAATTATGCCATATCTTATAGTAAATCTTCCTGGTAACAGGCTTCCCCGCCTGAATCATGGTCTCAATGACCGACTCTGAAAAAACACGTTTAGATAAAATAAAGCGTTCAATCTCCAAGCAGTCAGCTTCAGAGAAACTAGATTTGGGTGAAGGAAGGGCCCTTGAAGTAGAAGGTCTTTCCTCAGAGGAAGTTTCCAAGGGGGGAGAGATGGCATCTCCACTAAGTCTGCATTACAAATTCTGCGAGGCCACGCCGGAGCAATGAGAATCACCAACGCCCTCTCTTGTTTGATTTGAGCAATGACCCGAGGAAGGAGAGCGAACGGAGGAAATAGGTACGCTAGACTGAAATTCCAAGGAACCGCCAGAGCATCTATCAGTACCGCCTGAGGGTCCCTGGACCTCGACCCGTACCTCGGGAGCTTGGCATTCTGACGAGATGCCATGAGATCGAGATCCAGCTGTCCCCATTTGAGAATCAAGCTGTAAAACACTTCCGGATGAAGTTCCCATTCCCCTGGATTAAAAGGTTTGTCTTCTCAGAAAATCCGCTTTCCAATTGTCCACTCCTGGAATGTGGATCGCAGATAAACAGCAGTTGTGGGTCTCTGCCCACTGAATAATCTTGGACACCTCTGACATGGCCAAGGAGCTCCGAGTTCCTCTCTGATGATTGATGTAAGCCACTGAGGTTATGTTGTCCGATTAAAATCTGATAAACTGGGCTGAAGCTAACTGAGGCCAGGCCAGAAGAGCATTGAAGATTGCTCTCAGCTCTAGAATGTTTATGGGAAGAACCAACTCCTCCCGAGTCCATGTCCCCTGAGCCCTTAGAAGGCCCAGACTGCTCTCCAACCCAGTAGGCTGGCGTCCGTTGTCACAATCACCCAGGAGAGTCTGTGAAAACAGGTTCCAATGAGAGAGATGACCCTGAGGCAACCACAAAGGAAGAGAATCTCTTGTCATCTGATCCAGATGAATTTGCAGAGATAGATCCGAATAATGCCCGTTCCACTGCCTGAGCATGTATAACTGCAGAGGTCTGAGGTGGAAATGAGCAAACGGGATGATGTCCATAGCGGCTACCATAAGACCAATTACCTCCATACATTGAGCCATTGATGGTTGAGGAGAGGATTGAAGTGTCAGACAAGCATCGAAAATTTTCGATTTTCTGACCTCTGTCAGAAATATCTTCATCACTATCGAATCTATTATGGTTCCCAAGAATACTACCCTTGTAGTTGGAATTAAGGAACTCTTTTCCAAATTCACTTTCCATCCGTGAGAGCGCAAGAAGGATAGCAGCATCTCTGTGTGGTAACTTGCTTGTTGAAAGGATGGGGCCTGAACCAGAATATCATCCAGATAAGGCGCCACTGCAATGCCCCGCAATTGAAGCACTGCCAACAGGGATCCCAGAACCTTTGAAAAAATTCTGGGAGCTGTAGCAAGGCCGAATGGAAGAGCCACAAACTGAAAGTGTGTAGAAAGGCAAACCTCAGAAACTTGTGATGATCCCTGTGGGTGGGAACATGTAGGTACGTGTCCTTTAAATCCACTGTTGTCATAAATTGACCCTCTTGAACTAAGGGAAGAATGGAGCGAATAGTTTCCATCTTGAAGGACGGTACTCTGAGGAATTTGTTTAGACTTTTGAGATCTAAAATTGGTCTGAAGGTTCCCTCCTTTTTGGGAACCACAAACAGATTGGAGTAAAAACCCTGACCCTGTTCCTGAATTGGAACAGGAACTATCACTCCCATGTCGGAGAGGTCCCAAACACAGTGTAAGAACACCTCTCTCTTTATCTGGTCTACAGATAATCTTGAGAGCAGAAACCCTCCCCTGGGAGGAAAGGACTTGAATTCTAGTTTGTATCCCTGGGACACTATGTCTATTGCTCAGGGATCCTGAAGTCCCAAACCCAAGCATGAGCGAAGAATGAAAGTCTGCCCCCCATAAGATCCGGTCCCGGATCGGGGGCAGACCCTTCATGCTGACTTCACTAGCGGGCTTTTTTTTTTTTGTTCCAAGACTGGTTAGGCCTCCAGGAAGGCTTGGACTGTTCCTGCTTGGTAGAGGGAAAGGAAGGCTTACCCTTGAAATTTCGAAAGGAACGAAAATTACTCTGACGTCCCTTCTGTTTATTTCTCTTATCCTGAGGGAGGAAATGCCCTTTTCCTCTCGTAATGTCGGAAATAATCTCAGCCAAACCTGGCCCAAACAAGGTCTTACCCTTGTAAGGAATAGCCAAAAGCTGAGACTTAGACTGCACATCCGCAGACCAGGATTTCAACCATAAGGCTCTGCGGGCCAGTATGGCAAAACCAGAAATTTTTTGCTACCAATTTGATAACCTGAAGGAAAGCATCTGTAATAAAATAATTGGCCAATTTAAGAGCCTTGATCCTATCCTGGATCTCTTCAAGGGGAGTGTCTGTTTGAATAGAATCAGACAACGCATCAAACCAGTATGCCACCGCACTAGTGACGGTAGCGATACACACCGCAGGTTGCCATTGTAAACCCTGGTGAACATACATCTTTTTAAGTAACCCCTCCAACTTCTTATCCATAGGATCCTTGATAGAACAGCTATCCTCTATGGGAATAGTAGTTCTCTTAGCTAAAGTGGAGATTGCCCCTTCCACCTTGAGGACCGTCTGCCAAGACGCCTTGATAGAGTCAGCAATAGGAAACATCTTCTTAAAAATAGGGGATGAGGAAAAAGGGATACCCGGTCTCTCCCATTCCTTAGCAATAATCTCTGTAG
Source organism: Bombina bombina (assembly GCF_027579735.1). Classification (NCBI taxonomy): domain Eukaryota; kingdom Metazoa; phylum Chordata; class Amphibia; order Anura; family Bombinatoridae; genus Bombina; species Bombina bombina. The sequence continues at coordinate 984,579,224 of NC_069500.1, read as the reverse complement.
CCTGATTTGGTACAGGAAAACACTCCACCATGGAAGGAACATCAAAATACTTGTTAAGTTTACTAGGCTTCTTAGGGTTGACAACAACAGTAGTGTCAGAGTCGTCTAAGGTAGCCAAAACCTCCTTGAGTAGTAAACGGAGGTGTTCCAGCTTTAACCTAAAGGATACAACTTCAGGATCAGAGGAATGAACAACACTGTCTGAGTCTGAGATTTCACCCTCAGATGCTACCGAAGTATCCTCAGCCTCAGACTTTTGGGAGGGAACATTCGGAATAGCCACAATGTGTCAGAAACCTTACTCACTGATTCTTTACATTTCCTCTTGCGCTTTCCCTGCAGTATGGTAAAAAGCAGACAACGTATCTGAAACTGCAGAAGACATGAGGGAAGCAATGTCTTGAAAGGACACTCCAGACGGAGCTTGAGGGGAAGTGCAGGGCACTGTATTAGTGGACAATAATATTTGGGACACCTGAGGAGAAAACTGCGGCATATCTTGAACATTGTCAGAAGACTCCTGGACAGCATCCGTCCTAGACAATGTTGGCTCAAAAAGTCTATCCCTTAAATTTAATGTTCTCTCAACACATGAGGAACAGAAAGGGATTGGTGGTTCAATGTTAGCATTCAAACACAAAGGATATCTGTAATCTAAAACAGAGTCTTGATCCATCTTTTCAGAATTAAAAAATAAAAATACTCACATTTTTATAAATTTTACACAGAAAAAAATCGTTACTGTCCCTTTAAAAATGCTTTATTTAAACAGCAAGGAAATAAATTAATGAACGTTTGTGCAAAAATTAATTTAAACAGTTATAACTCTCAGACAGCCTCTACACCTCAGCAGCTCAAGCTGAGGCGCCTACCTGCCTAACGATAGAAAACACGGTACGCTAAGGGCTCAAAGATGAAGACGATTCCAGTTTTCAACCTGAGCTTAGAAATAAGGTCCCTTAGCTATAAGGAGGACACCAACTGTGACCGCAATGGAAATTCTCCTCTCCGGTATACAGGAAGTGGAGAGGAGAGCGCGAAAAAATATGAAGTGCGTCACAAAACTCCGCCCCTCGTTGCGCGCAATTAAACAAACCTCCCGGTCGGTATTTGTACAAAAGAAAACCGCTGGGAGTAAATTAAAAAACACCAACCACCATTAAAATGCCTGACTCCTTGTCCCCAGTGCCTGCACCGCTGCCAAAATAAGCCCAATAACTGTTAAAGGGACAGTTTACTCAAAAATGTTCTCCCATTTAATTTGTTCCCAATGATCCACTTTACCTGCTGGAGTGTATTAAATTGTTTACAAGTAACTCCTTTACCCTTATATTGGCATTTGAAATAGTTGATTTAGCCCGTGGTATCCCCACCTATTCTGAAAAATTGTGGCCGCAGGTCCAAGCTATAGATAAGCTTTGTAAACACAGCCACCAGAAGAGATTACACTCCCAGTGGTATATAGCAGAGATAAGGTAATAAAATTATGATTTTCCATTGTTCTCTCCAAGTACTGGTGATTGTTTTATGGACAGATATAAAATAAAGAAGCAGATATATGTACACAATGTGATAAAGTAATGAGATCTGATTATACCCACAAGCTCAACCCATTTTATTCGGTTGTGGCTTCAAAACACAAAATCAGAGCTTTAATATACACAAATAAACCTTAAAAAGCTAATTTTCATACATTTTTTACTCTGCAGCTTGAAAAAAAGCAATTGTAAACACATTAAGGGAAAAACTATTTTTCAGTATACTGTCCCTTTAAGGGCTATTATTAAAGTTTGAATAAAGAAAAGGTGCCATCTTTTTTTCCTGTTGCATCCCAGAATTTTTTTTTTATAAAATAGCACTTACCTCATAAAGGCTGTCTGGCAGTAAGGCAGATCACTAGGTTTGAGAGGTCCTCTCACTCACATGGACCTGGATATTCTGTATAGTCTTAAAAAATAAGGGCAGCATTTTTATTTAACATTATGGGAGGCACAGTGAGAATTATGTCCCACAAGTTCCCATTGCTTAAAAGCCACCATTGCTCTACTGAAGAGACTAAAATGGACTACAGCTACACCCTAGAGGAAAAACAGCACATACTTGTACTGCAAATAAAATAACAAAATCTTGATTGAAGAATCTTTCCGGACACCTAACTTTACCACTTTCTTACTCTAACGTAGGCAAAGAGAATGACTGGGGTTGGAGGGAAGGGAGGTGATATTTAACAGCTTTGCTGTGGCGCTCTTTGTCGCCTCCTGCTGGGCAGGAGTGATATTCCCAATAGTAATTAGATGATCCGTGGACTCACCGTGTCATTAGAAAGAAAGGTTAGCCTTGTCATATTTTTTATTGTATCTTGTGCTGAGAGATGAAATACAGGGGCCGATTTATCAAGGGCCGAATGGCCCCTGATGCCCCTGTTTCCGCATGAGCCTTCAGGCTTGCCAGAAACAGCAGTTATGAAGCAGCGGTCTTAAAGGGACAGTATACACCAATTTTCATATAACTGCATGTAATAGACACTACTATAAAGAATAATATGCACAGATACTGATCTAAAAATCCAGTATAAAACCGTTTAAAAGATTACTTAGAAGCTTCCAGTTTAGCTCTAGTAAAAAGGCAGTTGGAAAGCCCACTGCAAGCCCATGCTCCCCCTTCCTTTGCATATGAAAAGACTCTTTACACAAACAGAAGCAAGCTGGAGTAGGTATGCATCAGTATTCTCCTAAAACGTTGGGGCTTGGTTAGGAGTCTGAAATCAGAGCAATGTTATTTAAAAGTAAGTAAAACTATACATTTAAAAAAAAAAAAAAAACCTGTATAGGCTATATAAACAGATCATCTACAAAACATTTATGCAAAGAAAAATCTAGTGTATAATGTCCCTTTAAGACTGCTGCCTCTGAAGCTGAGGACATCAATCCGCCCGATCCTATGCGATCGGGTTGATTGACACCCCCTGCTAGCGGCCGATTGGCTGCAAATCTGCAGGGGGCAGCATTGCACAAGCAGTTCACCAGAACTGCTTGTGCAATGTTAAATGTCGACAGCATATGCTGTCGGCATTTAGCGATGTGTGGCGGACATGATACGCTACAGCGTATCATGTCCACCAGACATTGGTAAATCGGCCCCACAGTCTTTTTCTACAACAGGAGAACTTGAATTCTCAACATAATATATATATATATATATATATATATATATAGACAAAGTCAAGCGGTAAAGCACTCTCAAATACTGTCCGGGGTGCACAGCAAAGAGCTACAAACAGTCCAAGAAAAAAAGCAGGCACTCTCCGTTTAAACTTGCAAAATTTACTAAGTGACGTTTCGGGATTTCACCCCCGTCCTCAGGCTTACATGACGTGTATATATATATATATATATATATATATATATATATATGGACGTCTCATCTGAGACTGCATTTTCTGTCTTTTTGATTGTTTTTCTACATTTGCAATGATTCATTGTTTGTATATTCTTACAAATTCTAATAAAATATAATAAAAAAAGGAAATTACTTTTTATACCCTGTAATTTAAGAAACTAGATGACATAATATTAGTGTAGACACCTAGACAATGAGATATAATTTCCATTAAGTATTTGGGGCATATTTATCAATGTGCGAGTGGGCATGATACGAAGTACCATATCATGTCTGCCGCACATTGATAAATGAAGACAGCATACGCTGTCGGCATTGATCATTGCACCAGCAGTTCTTGTGAACTGCTGGTGCAATGCCGCCCCCTGCAGATTTGCGGCCGCTAGCAGGGGGTGTCAATCAACCCGATCGTATTCAATCGGATTGATTTCTGTCTGCGACCTCAGAGCAAACGGACAAGTTATGGAGCAGCGGTCTTTAGACCGCTGCTTCATAACTTCTGTTTCCGGCGAGCCTAAAGGAGCTTGATAAATATGGAGCTTGATAAATATGCCCCTTGTCTCCACGTCTCTCTTGTCTCCACGTCTCTCTTTTTTACATCATAAACTAGTCTTCTTTACTGAGACCTTAACAGTTTACGAGTAATGCTGCAGTATTGTAATTTGTTTCTACAACTAAAGGGTCAAGATTCACATTGAATCCAGATGCCATATCTTCCATTAAAAGACAATTCCTGCTGCACTATATTACAAAATAATGTTTAGAAAGCATATAATCCTAAATACATAAACCAATACATCAATGAGGCAGCTTCAGAGACGATAGATAAACTCTGAACTTCGATTCTCCCTTCAAGGATGGAACATGTGATCAGAAGCAGAGGAGTAAAATGTCCTTGCAACTACAATAATTGCTATAAGTGTTGTGCATATGCAGCATTGGGAAAAATGCTGGTAAAGACCAGGCATATCCTTTCTAAAAAGCATTACAAGGACACTTAACATTTGAGAAACTGATATTTGATTGAAGTGATGTTTGACAACATTCTGAAAACATAAATGAATACAAACATTTAAAGAGTATGAAACTCAAAATTAAACTTTCATGATTCAGATAGAGCATGAACTTTAAGAACAAAAAAACTACTTCTGTTAATAAATGTATTGTGCAGTCTTGGTATCCATGGTTGAAGAGCATACTTAGGTAGGCTTAGGACACCTCATATGGTCACCAGTTACGCACTACTGCTTTAAAAAAAAAAAAAGTGATAAATTCTGGAAAACTAAATATTTGAGCAAATGCACAAATTGCAAAGCACATAACTTTACACAAGAGTACAACCAATTAAGAGGACATAAAGGCACAGTCTACACCAGAATTTGTTATTGTTTTAAAAGATAGATAATCCCTTTATTACCAATTACCTAGTTTTGCATAACATACACGGTTATATTAATACTTTTTACCTCTGTAAATACCTTTTATCTAAGCCTCTGCAGACTTCCCACTTATTTCAATTCTTTTGACAGACTTGCATTTTAGTCAAACCGTGCTTACTCCTAAGTTAACTCTACATGCGTGAGCACAGTGTTATCTATATGACTCACATGAACTAACACCCTCTAGTGGTGAAAAACTGTCAAAATGCACTCAGCTTAGAGGCAGCCTTCAAGGTCTAAAAAATAGCATATGAACCTCCTAGGTTTAGCTTTCAACTAAGAATACCAAGAGAACAAGCAGAATTGGTGATAAAAGTAAATTGGAAAGTTGTTTAAAATTACATGCCCTATCTGAATCATTAAAATTTATTTTTGACTAGACTGTCCCTTTAAATGGTAATTAGAGTTGAAAAATGATTACGAGTTGTGCGTTAGGGTAAAAAAGCAGCGTTAAGAGGTCCTAATGCTGCTTTTTTACGCCCGCTGCTATTACGAGTCTTGAAGGTTTAGGGTCACCATACACTTTTTTGGCCTTACCGCAAACTGACTTACGTAAACTTTGTAAAGTCTATTTTAAATGGGACTTCAATAGCGCCGGTATTACGAGTCTGTCCTGGGAGGCCAAAAAGTGAGCGGTACACCCTACCCCGTCAAGAGTCCTAACGCATTTAAAAGTCAGTAGTTAAGAGTTTTATGGTACAACGCATTAACATAAAACTCATAACTAAAGTGATAAAAAGTACACTAACACCCATAAACTACCTATTAACCCCTAAACCGAGGACCTCCCGCATTGCAAACACTATAATACATTTTTTAACACCTAATCTGTCGCTCCGGACATCGCAGCAACTATAATAAACATATTAACCCCTAAACTGCCGCACTCCCGCCTTGCAAACATTAGTTAAATATTATTAACCCCTAATATGCCGTCCCTAACATCGCCGCCACCTACCTACATTTATTAACCCCCTAATCTGCCGCCCCCAACGTCGCCACCACTATATTAAATGTATTAACCCCTAAACCTAAGTCTAACCCTAACCCTAACACTCCCTAAGTTAAATATAATTTAAATACATCTAAATAAAAATGACTATAATTAACTAAATTATTCCTATTTAAAACTAAATACTTACCTATAAAATAAACCCTAAGATAGATACAATATAACTAATAGTTACATTGTGGCTAGCTTAGGGTTTATTTTTATTTTACAGGTAAGTTTGTATTTATTTTAACTAGGTAGAATAGTTATTAACTATTTAATAACTACCTAGCTAAAATAAATACAAAAGTGCCTGTGAAATAAAACCTAACCTAAGTTACAATAACACCTAACACTACACTGCAATTAAATAAATTAACTAAATTAATACAATTACCTAAATTAAATTAGCTAAAGTACAACCCCCCCACACTAAATTACAGAAAATAATAAATAAATTACAGATATTTAAACTAATTACACCTAATCTAATAACCCTATCAAAATAAAAAAAAGCCCCCCAAAATAAAAAAACCCTAGCCTAAACTAAACTACCAATAGCCCTTAAAAGGGCCTTTTGCGGGGCATTGCCCCAAAGTAATCAGCTCTTTTACCTGTAAAAAAAAATACAAACAACCCCCCAAATAAAATACTATCTAAAAAAACCTAAGCTCCCCATTGCCCTGAAAAGGGCATTTGGATGGGCATTGTCCTTAAAAGGGCAGTTAGCTCCAGACGGGCAGAAGTCTTCATCCAGACGGCATCTTCATTCTTCATCCATCCGACGCGGAACAGCCAATAGAATGTGAGCTCAATCCTATTTGCTGATTGCATCAGCCAATAGGATTTTTTCTACCTTAATTCCGATTGGCTGATAGAATTCTATCAGCCAATCAGAATCTAAGGGACGCCATCTTGGATGACATCACTTAAAGGAACCGTCATTCAGTAAGAAGCCGTCGTTTGAAGAGGATGCTCCGCGCCGGATGTCTTAAAAATGGAGCCGCTCCGCGTCGGATGGATGAAGATAGAAGATGCCATCTGGATGAAGACTTCTGCCTGTCTGGAGGACCACTTCACCCGGGTTGGATGAAGACTTCTCCCGGCTTCGTTGAGGACTTCGGCCCCGTTGGATGAAGACTTCTGCCGCTTCCTTGAGGATGGATGTCGGGTCTTCAGAACTGTAAGTCGATCTTCAGGGGGTTAGTGTTAGGTTTTTTTAAGGGTGTATTGGGTGGGTTTTATTTTTTAGATTAGGGTTTGGGCCGCAAAAGAGCTAAATGCCCTTTTCAGGACAATGGGGAGCTTAGGTTTTTTTAGATAGTATTTTATTTGGGGGGTTGGTTTTGTGGGTGGTGGGTTTTACTGTTGGGTGGGATGTTTGTATTTTTTTTTTTACAGGTAAAAGAGCTGATTACTTTGGGGCAATGCCCCGCAAAAGGCCCTTTTAAGGGCTATTGGTAGTTTAGTTTAGGCTAGGGTTTTTTTTATTTTGGGGGAGCTTTTATTATTTTGATAGGGCTATTAGATTAGGTGTAATTAGTTTAAATACACATAGTTTAAATTTGTTCATTATTTTCTGTAATTTAGTGTTTGTTTGTTTTCTTACTTTAGCTAATTTAATTTAGGTAATTGTATTTAGTTAATTTATTTAATTATAGTGTAGTGTTAGGTGTTATTGTAACTTAGGTTAGGTTTTATTTTACAGGTACTTTTGTATTTATTTTAGCTAGGTAGTTATTAAATAGTTAATAACTATTTAATAACTATTCTACTTAGTTAAAATAAATACAAACTTGCCTGTAAAATAAAAATAAACCCTAAACTATTAGTTATATTGTAGCTATCTTAGGGTTTATTTTATAGGTAAGTATTTAGTTTTAAATAGGAATAATTTAGTTAATTATAGTAATTTTATTTAGATGTATTTAAATTATATTTAAGTTAGGGGGTGTTAGGGTTAGACTTAGGTTTAGGGGTTAATACATTTAGTATATAGGCGGCGACGTTGGGGGTGGCAGATTAGGGGTTAATAAGTGTAGGTAGGTTGCGGCGACATTGGGGGTGGCAGATTAGGGGTTAATAAATATAATGCAGGTGGTGGCGATGTTGGGGGCAGCAGATTAGGGGTTCATAACTATAATGTAGGTGGTGGCGGTGTCCGGAGCGGCAAATTAGGGGTTACAAAATATAATGCAGGTGTCGGCGAAGTCGGGGGCGGCAGATTAGGGGTTAATAAGTGTAAGATTAGGAGTGTTTAGACTGGGGGTTTATGTTAGGGTGTTAGGTGTAGACATACATTTTCTTTCCCCATAGGAATCAATGGGGCTGCGTTACTGTGTTTTACGCTGCTTTTTGCAGGTGTTAGACTTTTTCTCAGCTGGCTCTCCCCGTTGATTCCTATGGGGAAATCGTGCACGAGCACGTACAACCAGCTCACCGCTAACTTAAGCAGCGCTGGTATTGGAGTGCGTTAAGGAGCAAAATTTTGCTCAACGCTCACTTCTTGCCTTTTAACGCCGGGTTTGTAAGTGAGCGGTTAGACAAAACTGCTCGTTAGCACCGCACAGCTCAAAACGAAAAACTCGTAATCTAGCCAATATATTTGCAGTGTCGCTCCTCTTAAAACTACACATTCTAATTTAATAATTTTTTACTATAATGGTCCTTTAAAGACATTTAAAATGATAATTAAAAGCTAATGTTTCTAACACTGTTTTATTTGTTATTAATAAAAAAAATTATGGTGTAGTTGACTACAACATTTATACTTTCTACACCGCTCTGTTTTGGTTGTCTATAAAGGAGCTGGTTGATGTAAATAGGAGAAATATTTGTAAAACATTACACTGGAGCCATAAAATAACATCCTGGTTGCAGTTTTGCAGCACTTTAATGCATAACTTTTTTATGTATTTTTCTATTGTATTATTGGCAAAGGCCTAAAAAGAGTGCATTTTACAGCTTTGCATATTTTATATAATTTTTTATGCTGTGTTTACTCCATCTGCTCATTGCCGAGGAGGGAAGACAGAAGAGCAATCGGGCATGTGCAGAGTGATTCCCCCAGTAGCCACAAGATCATTAGTCTGATGTCACATAAGAATACAATCTTGCAACTGTTATATTTGATTGGCTTTTGCAAAAAAATAAAAAAGTAAATAAGTTTGAACATCTATTTTGTATTTGTAAATGTTACTGTACTAAAATCATTCTGATTTAAATAAACAAAAAGGTAAAATATAAGTATTAAACAAATATGCACAATAAAAAGTATCATCCACACTAGTCACAGGAGTATTACCACAGTCTGCTTATTTCCAGGCATCACTGAGTATATCTTATATCATTTTAATAACCTCTATAGAGTAGCCTGATGTTAGGAACTACTTTAAAGGGATAGTCTATTCAAAATTAAACTTTAATGATTCAGATAGGGCATGCAATTTTAAACAACTTTCCAATGTACTTTTATCATCAAAATTGCTTTGTTCTCTTGGTATTCTTTGTGGAAAGCTTAACCTAGGTAGGCACATATTCTAATTTCTAAGCCGTTGAACTGCCTCTTATCTCAGTGCATTTTGACAGTTTTTGACAGTGAGACACTGCAAGTTCATGTGTGTCATATAGATAACATTGTACTAACTCCCATGGAGTTATTTAAGGGCCAGCACTGATTGTCTAAAATGCATGTCTGTCAAAAGAACTGAGATAAGGGGGCAGTCTGCAGAGGCTTAGAAACAAAGGTAATTACAGGTAAAAAGTGTATTAATATAAAAGTGTTGGTTATGCAAAACTGGGAAATGGGTCATAAAGGGATTATCTATCCTTTTATACAATAAAAATTCTGGAGTAGACTGTTAAGGAGAATGTGTTGCAGTATGGGACTCGGCTAATTGCACTAAGGCGTTACTACTGGTGAAAATAAAGGTTTGAGTGTAGAAAGACTGAGGCTGCAAGACAAGATGAACAGCTCCTATAGCCTGGAAGGCTAATGGATCAGGTCACAGTAATATAGACTGTACAAGTTGGCTCTACAAATAATGAAAGAGCTCCTGCTATTTACACATGAACTAACCCTGGTAACTATAAGGACTAAAGATCTGCTTGTAGCATTTTAGTCAGTTAAGTCATCTACTTAAATAAAAGTTTCACATTTAGGGGCATATTTATCAATGTGCGAGCAGACATGATACGAAGTAGCGTATCATGTCCGCCGCACATCGATAAATGCCGACAGCATACCCTGTCGGCATTTATCGTGCTGGTGCAATGCCGCCACCTGCTGATTCTCCTGTTGTAGAAAAAGACAGTGGGGCCGATTTACCAATGTCTGGTGGACATTATACACTGTAGCGTATCATGTCCGCCAGACATCACTGAATGCCGACAGCAAACACTGTCGACATTTAACATTGCACAAGCAGTTCTGGTGAACTGCTTCTGCAATGCCGCCCCCTGCAGATTTGCGGCCAATCAGCCGCTAGCAGGGGGTGACAATCAACCTGATCGTATTCGGTTGATTTCTGTCCGCTGCCTCAGAGCAGGTGGACAAGTTATGGAGCAGCGGTCTTTATCTTGATAAATATGCCCCTATGTCTCTCTAGTAAGAAAAGATACTGCAAATAGGCTACACAATTCATATAATTATCCTTATTCACTTTACTGGTACCTGCAAAGCAAGTCAAGTAAACATTTACTTTAGGATGAACCATTTTGGTAGCATTACTTGACAGGCACGATACTAACCTCTTTTGGATCATCACCGTGTAGTTTAAACTTTCTTGGGATTTTGCTTCTGGCAAATTTACACCCATTGAAATACATGCTCCATGAACATCCAAAGGAAAAAGAGGCACCGCAGGTCTCAGGGTCCAGCCCCTGGCACGCACAAGTGCGCCTGAGAAAGCAAAAGCAGATTTAGCTTTGTATTTAGGAAATGTGGTCACATTTTCAGTAGGTGAAAAAATCTATCCAGCTCTTAAAGGGAACCCCAAAAATTTCATTCATAATTCAGATAGAACATACAATTTTAAACAACTTTCAATTTTACTTTTATTATCACATATGCTTCATTCTCTTGTTATCCTTTGCTGAATGAACAGCACTGCAGGCAGCTAGATGAATACATCTAGTTAGCCAAATACAACAGACAAATGTGTGCAGGCACCAATCAGCTAACTAGCTCCCACAAGTGTAGGATATGTGCGTATCCTTTTTCAACAAGTGATACCAAGAGAAAAAAGCACATTTGCAAATAGAAGTGAATTAAAAAAATTTTTAAATGACATGCTCTATCTGATTCTTGCAAGTTTAATTTTGACTTTCCTATCCCTTTAAAAGACAAAAGAGATATATAATTATTGTGCCCTTGTTTTTATCCAACTATTTTGATATAACAATATTGTTGACCCTATAGACCTGCATTGATATTGCTAGTAAAGTTATTCACCCACAGTCCAGTAACATCTATACAGAGAAACCAGTCACTAAAATCTCCAGTCCTCAGAACTAATTCTTTAAAGCCTGCCTATATGTCTTTATCCTTTACATATATGGCGCACTACCCATGTGCTGCATTTATGCACATGTATACTGTCATTTCTTGCTATCACATATTTCTTTAGTCATCAGGGGATATTTATTTAAAAAGCAGCAATGAAGACAGCAAAGATGAACAGGTAAATATAGGCAGAAGATAACTGCTCTGTGTGATTACAAAAAAAACCTCACTGGGCCAACCAGACTCTGCCCTGGGTCTCCTAAACCCGGCCCAGATCACATTACACACATTTTGGTTTTATGTAAAACATATAATTTTTGCTTGCCTAATAAATTAATTTCTTTCATGGTGGTGAAAGTCCACAAGCCATTACTCCTGAGAATTCCACTACTGGCCCTAGGAGGAGGCAAAATGTCCCAAAATTCCGAAAGGGCCCTTAAAAATCCTTCCACCTCACTTGTTAATCAGTCTGACGTAAAGCCAAGCAAGGAGAAGAAGAAAGGTAGGAAAGTACAAGAGCAACAAAAAAGGAGCAGGGGGAAAAAAAAAGAGGTGCACACATACTGCCGCCAGAAAAAAATTATAATTCAAATTTAGCAAAAAATAGGGTGGGTCTCGTGGACTCTCATTACCATGAAGGAAATTAATTTATCAGGTAAACATAAATTATATTTTCATAAAGGTGGTGAGAATCCATAAGCCAATACTCCTGGTGAACTAATACCTACTAAGCTGTGGAGTTCACGAGTAATGAGGGCAGGATAAAATAATATTTAATTATATATTTCTTCAAAACCCTCTTTTTTTAACATCTAATGATCAGAATCTACTGCTTTCCAACCAAAAGCATCAAAAAGGAAAAGTTTTGAAAAGATCAGCAAAGAAGAATCAGCACCCATAACTGTGTTCAAACATGCAGCATTCAGCTTGTAAACCAAATAGGCTATCTGCTAGGCAAAGCTAGTATGGACCCAAGTAGCTGCCTTGTAGATTTGATCAACAGAAGCCTCATTCTAAAAAGCCCAGGAAAAAACAACTGACCTAGTAGAATGGACAGTAAAAAGTTAAGGAGGAGGCTAACCCGCCTCCAAGAAAGCTTATCAATCAAAAGCTTCAGTTAGGAAGCCAACAAAATAGCTGCTGTCTTCTAACCCCTTCCAAAAATAATAAACTAGAGTATAAGTTAAAGAAACATTAAACACTTTGAGATGTTAATATAAAATGATAAACTGTGTGTGTGTGTATATATATATATATATATATATAGATATATATATATATATATATATATATATATATATATAGATAGAGAGAGGGAGAGAGAGAGAGAGAGAGAGAGAGATACACACAAACTTTGTAATATACTTTTTGTCCCCTTTTCCTTTAATTTAAATCTGACGATCGTGTGCGTTTCAATTCCTGTTAGAAGTGGAAGTTCAGAACACTGTTATATACCACATAGTCATTAGCAGCACACTCTAGTGACCTATTTATAACTGTCTCAAATTGGCCTCAAGAAAACTAATTTACAATATGGCAGCAGCCATTGCTTTAGAGACACTAAGGGGATGATTTACCATGCTGCAAATGCAGCAGTTTCCGCGCCAGCCATCAGGCTCGACGGAAACAAACGTTAAGAAGCAGCGGTCGTAAGACCGCTGCTTCTTAACTCATCCGCCACCTCTGAGGTGGTGAATAGCAATTATCCCGATCGGGATGATTGACACTCCCTGCTAGCGAATGACAGGGGGCAGCATTGCACAATCATTTCACACAACATGCTTCTGCAATGATAAATGTAGACAGCGTATACTATCGGCATTCGTTGATGTGGGGTGGACATGATCCGCTACATAGGATCATGTCTGCCCGCACATTGATAAATCGGCACCCAAAACTTTACACTTTTTTGTAAATTTTTAAAAAACTAATAAAACTTTTAAAAATCCATCTACGTTATTTCCAGACTAATCTTTTCTTTGAATGCTTCATTCTATCTATCATCTATTTAGGGCTAGATTACAAATGACGCGCTAACATATGGGCGTGAGTGAAAAGGTCTTTATTGCACGAATCGGAAGTAGCGAGAGTATTACAATTGAATTTAATGCGTCAGGATAGCACAACCTCAGAGTTCTGGTTAACTTACGCTCGACTAAAAAGTTGCACAAAACACATAAAAAAAAACATTTCAGTTACACTCATATTAACACTATCTAATAAAAATAATTTTTAAAAAAGTTATAAGGGCTCAAAGATATGAGGTCTCAGATGTTAACACATATAGATACATAGAGAAACATACATATGCATGTCTAAATTTGTACTGTATATGAATGTGTATGTATATACAGGTAGCCCTCAGTTTATGCCGGGGTTAGGTTCCAGAAGGAATGGTTGTAAATCGAAACCATTGTAAATTGAAATCCAGTTTATAATGTAAGTCAATGGGAAGTGAGGGAGATAGGTTCCAGGCCCCTCTCAAAATTGTCATAAGTAACACCTAATACATTATTTTTAAAGCTTTGAAATGAATACTTTAAATGCTAGACAGCATTATAAACCTAATAAAATAATCACACAACACAGAATATATAATTAAACTAAGTTAAATGAACAATAATATTTGCTAAACAGCATTATAAACCTAATAAAATAATCACACACCACAGACTTCAATTGCATTTTTCTGCAAACCGTTCTTTCTATGCATTCCAATCTGGACTGAGTTATAGACAGGAAGATCTTGTTTCTTTGAAATCTGCTCGATAGCTCAGGTCTGGTTAAACTGATTAATTTCAGCTTGCTTGGCTTTGCTGCAACACAAGCAGACAGCTCCACCTACTGGCTATTTTAATAAATGCACTGCTTCTCAATGCTTTTCAATAGCAGTCACATGACTGGAAAAAAAGGTTGTTATTCTGAAACGATGTAAATTGAACCGTTGTAAAACGAGGGCCACCTGTATATATATATGTATGTATATATATATATATATATGTGTGTGTACATATGTATTTATATGTGTATATATGTATTTATAGACATATATACACATATAAATACATAAATAGACATATACATAAGTGCATTGAAGCCCTTTGCAATTAAGTAGCTGAAAACATAAAAAATCATATTCATATTTAATAAAGTTTTTAATTATGTACTTCACATAGGGGAACATGTTCTAAAATAGATATTCCTATATACTGTATATATATATATATATATATATATATATATATATATATATATAAATATAAATATATATATTTTATATACAGGTGAAACTCGAAAAATTAGAATATCGTGCAAAAGTGATTTGTCATAATTGTGATGATTATGGCTTACAGCTCATGAAAACCCCAAATCCACAATCTCAGAAAATTAGAATATTACATGCAATCAATAAAACAAGGATTGTACATACAGTACCTGTAGAACAATATCGGGCCTCTGAAAAGTATAAGCATGCATACTGTATGTACTCAGTACTTGGTTTGGGCCCCTTTTGCAGGAATTACTGCCTCAATGCGGCATGGCATGGAAGCTATCAGCCTGTGGCACTGCTGAGGTGTTATGGAAGACCAGGATGCTTCAATAGCGGCCTTCAGCTCTTCTGCATTGTTCGGTCTCATGTCTCTCATCTTTCTCTTGGCAATGCCTCATAGATTCTCTATGGGGTTCAGGTCAGGCAAGTTTGCTAGCCAATCAAGCACAGTAATCCCACAGTCATTGAACCAGATTTTGGTGCTTTTGGCAGTGTGGGCAAGTGCCAAGTCCTGCTGAGCTCGTCTGTGGAAGGAAGCATGAAGTGCTCCAAAATCTCCTGGTAGACGGCTGCGTTGACCCTGGACTTAATGAAGCACAGTGGACCAACACCAGAGGATGACATGGCTCCCCAAATCAACACAGACTGTGGAAACTTCACACTGGACTTCAAGCATCTTGCAGTGTGTGCCTCTCCATTCTTCCTCCATACTCTGGGTCCTTGGTTTCCAAATGAGATGCAAAATTTGCTCTCATCAGAAAAGAGGACTTTGGACCACTGAGCAACAGACCAGGTCTGTTTTTCTTTAGCCCAGGTAAGACGCTTCTGACGTTGTTTGTTGTTCAGGAGTGGCTTGACAAGAGGACTACGACATTTGAAGCCCATGTCCAGGATCCGTCTGTGTGTGGTGGCTCTTGAGAAAGTCTCCAACACTTCTGAATGGCATTTTCCTGACAATCCTCTCCAGGCTGCGGTCATCCCTGCTGCTTGTGCACCTTTTTCTTCCACACTTTTCCCTTCCACATAACTTTCTATTAATGTGCTTTGATACAGCACTTTGGGAACATCCAACTTCTTTTGCAATTACCTTTTGAGGCTTTCCCTCCTTATGGAGGGTGTCAATGATGGTTTTCTGCACAACTGTCAGGTCAGCAGTCTTTCCCATGATTGTGTTTCCTACTGAACCAGACTGAGAGACCATTTAAAGGCGCAGGAACCCTTTGAAGGTGTTATGGCTTAATTAGCTGATTAGAGTGGGACACTTTGAGCCTAGAATATTGCACCTTTTCACAATATTCTAATGTTCTGAGATTGTGGATTTGGGGTTTTCATGAGCTGTAAGCCATAATCATCACAATTATGACAAATCACGGCTTGAACTATCTTGCTTTGCATGTAATGAGTCTATCTCATATATTAGTTTCACCTTTTATATTGCATTAGTGAAATAAATGAACTTTTGCATGATAGTCTAATTTTTCGAGTTTCACTTATATATATATATATATATATATATATATATATATATATATATATATATATATATATATATAATCATACATATATAGATATAGATATTTTACCAAAAACATCAGATATATGTAGAAATATGTATTTATGAATAAATAGAACATATTCTTCTATGTGAAGAAAATTGGAATGTGAAATATTACTATTTGAAATTGGGATAGCGCACCCGACTTGTTGGGTGTTTTAGGTTTTTTTCTACTTTTCGCTCTCCATTAAAGTGTAAGGTGGAATACATTAACACGTCTTTTTAAGAGTGTCTGGTTAGTGCTTGTGCAAAAATGCTTACGTCTAGCGAAGTGAACACACGAGCAGGAGCGCAAACCATCACTCCACTCATAATCTATCCCTTAGTGTTTAATGTCTCTTTAAAATCATTAGAAGCCTGCAAATAGAAATTTGAAGCCGAAACAACATCCAAAATATGCAGAAGCCTCTCCTTAATATATTTTGTATTAGGACAAAAAGAAAGCACAACAAAATTCATGATTTCAAAATTGTCTAAAGACACTACTTAAAGAAATCAAACTAGATTTCGAAACCGCCTTATCTGGATAGAAAACCAGATAAGGAGGCCAACAGAAAAGAGTAGACAATTCAGAAATTCTTCTAACAGCAGCAAATGCTAAAAGAAAACTAATAAGTACCCACAATACTGGACTTACCATCTGCAGAAAAAAACTGCTTCCGGTAGATAGCCAATCCAGTGCTGTACGCGTCACAGCAGAGGAGCTGTGCATGTTGAGTATAACGATGATCCAACAGGAGGAGGGTAGGGACCGATCCCTGCGACACCTGTGGCAGGGCCTGTGACTAACTACCGCTGGGTGTAATTGTGCCACTACCCAATACTCCATAAACTTTCCTCTGTCCAAACAGTAGCTCTCTGAGGAGAAAATGAGCCTGACAACGGTCTGAGAACCTCTCTGACAGAAGAACATGTGAAGTACCTCCATTCTTCACCTTTCTCCTGCGGAGGCAAAGATGAGACTGATTTACTAGTGAGGTGGGACGGTTTTTAAGGGCTCTTAGAGTTTTGGGATTCTTTGCCACCTCCTAGTGGCCAGGAGTAGAATTCCCAGGAGTAATGGCTTGTGGACTCTCACCACCTTAGACTCCACCTGCATATGCTGCTGAAACAGTAATATATTTTACTAGAAGCATTTGCTAATGCTATTGGAAGTATATTGCAAAAATGCTTCTATCTAAAAATTGATACATGCACGTTTCAGCTTTGACCTTTCAATCCATTTAAATGGATACTCCTAAAATCAATAAAATACTTTTGTTTTCAAGCCTATGGAGATATGTCAGCAATAAAGCTGTGAGAGTTGTTTCTATCAGCAAATGACAAACATATTCCTAAGGATTAGTATAGTACTAAAAAACTATTAACATGTTAATTGCTGCCCATTTAAAGAACATATTTTTGTTCAATGTTTTATCAACATATTTCCCCTCATTACTAAAATATGTTAAACAGGTTTTGCTTTGCTTTGTTTTCTCTAGTTGTTTCACCTCAGCTCACTTTGGCAAGATCTGCAAGTAAGATTAGACACATATTTGGTATCAGCAATCCATACCAAGCAATGGAAAGGGTGGAGCATTATCATGGAACTAATTCATACACAAGTAACTTAAAGAGATTTAAAGGGATATGAAACCCACATTTTTTCTTTCA
The DNA here is from genome assembly GCF_027579735.1 of Bombina bombina. NCBI lineage: Eukaryota > Metazoa > Chordata > Amphibia > Anura > Bombinatoridae > Bombina > Bombina bombina. Next base: position 984,561,413 of record NC_069500.1, on the reverse strand, counting down.
TGATTCAGATAGAAAAACAAAATTTATGCTTACCGGATAAATTTCTTTCTTTCCGGACATGAAGAGTCCACAACGTCATTCTAAATACTAGTGGGATATTCACTCCTGGCCAGCAGGAGGCGGCAAAGAGCACCAAACCAAAGCTGTTAAGTGTCACTTCCCTTACCCATAACCCCCAGTCATTCAGCCGAAGGGAAATGGAAAAATAAGATAACACAAAGGTGTAGCAGTACAAAGGTAGGTGTGACCCTACAATCAAAGTGTGTAACTATTAGCACTCATCATCTCAATAGTAGCCATGTATTGGTAGTATTAAATACTTGTTAATACTGAGACAGAAATGTTTCCCTATAGGGGGAAACTGCGGTTAAAACTTCAAAACTTTATTACATCATAGTTAAAATTGGGACATACACATATAAAAACAAAAAGTGGTAGGTGTAACTCCAATATGAAAGTCTTAGATGATTGCAAAGTAAGTGGTGATTGATGGACCTTGTATAGTGTTGTATACTAATTCCTATTAATCTCTTGGTACTCACTACACAATAAATTGCAACTACCTGATGATTTAATAGATATGTTACGAAATAATTGTTATTTTTTAATCATTATTTATTATACCTCTAAAGATGGTTCTATATCAGGTTGTTGCAATATAACTGTAAAACTGTCAGAGTAGAAAAAACAAACCCGTAGTTGTTATACAATGTGGTAACAGATTAACCTCGCAGAGGAGCTTACTATTTGTACACAAGAAAAACTTCCCAGCATGTGTAACAATTGTGTAAGAGAAAAAACGTCACAAATTAACCGCTCAGAGGAGCTTACTGTTAGTGTAAAATGAAATCTAATAGTGTTAATGGTCCACTGTGTGTAGGTATAATTGTTGCATAATGTAATTATAATAAGATATGTAAGTATTCAGCTCTAGCGATTAGTAGTTGAGCTATGCCCTAGATGTTATCGTTAGTATGATAGCAACTTTCTAGTCTGTTGTAACCACCTAATAGTTTAATAAATATTTACTGAAATAATCGTTATTATTAATACTTCTAGAGACTACTCATATGAGGTAATTACGATGTAACTATTGATCTATCAGTGTAAAAAAAGGGGAGAGGACAAAAAATGAACTGCTCTACAATATTATTGCAAATTAACCTCTCAGAAGAGGTAGCATTTTGTATACAAGGAAATCTTCCCAGCGTGTGTAGCAATTGTATAATAAATAGTGTTATAGATTAACCGCTCAAAAGAGCTTATTGTTAGTGCACAAAACAATCTTCCGAGCGTGTGTGGCAATAGTATAAAAAATAGCGCCTTTGAAAAAGCACAGTTATGTGCGAAACATGTTAGGGAGCTTTGTTGGAGGATTTTGGGATCCCCAATTTTAATGTAAAAGTGGTGGATGTTTACTCCGTATGAACCAAAATTACCTTCTTATTTCCTAGAGGAAATGAGGGGCCTGAATTAATAGTAGTATGCTACACGCTGGGAGAGATTTCTCTCTGGGTCACAATTAGTTACCTTGAGCGGTCCATTCGCAACAGTGTTATGTTGCACTATTTTTTATAGTATTGCCACACACGCTGGGAAGATTGTTTTGTGCACTAACAATAAGCTCTTTTGAGCGGTTAATCTATAACGCTATTTATTATACAATTGCTACACACGCTGGGAAGATTTCCTTGTATACAAACAGCTAGCTCTTCTGAGCTGTTAATTTGCAATAATATTGTATAGCAGCTCATTTTTTGCACTAATAGATCAATAGTTACATCGTAATTACCTCATATTAGTAGTCTTTAGAAGTATTAATAATAACGATTATTTCGGTACATATTTATTAAACTATTAGGTGGTTACAACAGACTAGAATGTTGCTATCATACTGACGATAACATCTAAGGCATAGCTCAACTACTAATCGCTAGAGATGAATACTTACTTATCTTATTATAATTACAATATGCAACAATTATACCTACACACAGTGGACCATTAACACTATTAGATTTCATTGTACACTAACAGTAAGCTCCTCTGAGCGGTTAATTTGTGACATTTTTTCTCTTACACAATTGCTACACATGCTGGGAAGTTTTTCTTGTGTACAAATAGTAAGCTCCTCTGCGAGGTTAATCTGTTACCACATTGTATAACAACTACGGTTTTGTTTTTTCTACTCTGACAGTTTTACAGTTATATTGCAACAACCTGATATAGAACCATCTTTAGAGGTATAATGAACAATGATTCAAAAATAACGATTATTTCGTAACATATCCATTAAATCATCAGGTAGTTGCAATTTAGTATACAACACTATACAAGGTCCATCAATCACCACTTACTTTGCAATCATCTAAGACTTTCATATTGGAGTTAACTATGATGTAATGAAGTTTTGAAGTTTTAACCGCAGTTTCCCCCTATATGTCTCAGTATCAACAAGTATTTAATACTACCAATACATGGCTACTATTGAGATGATGAGTGCTAATAGTTACACACTTTGATTGTAGGGTCACACCTACCTTTGTACTGCTACACCTTTGTGTTATCTTCTTCTTCCATTTCCCTTCGGCTAAATGACTGGAGGTCATGGGTAAGGGAAGTGACACTTAACAGCTTTGGTTTGGTGCTCTTTGCCTCCTCCTGCTGGCCAGGAGTGAATATCCCACTAGTATTTGGAATGACGTTATGGACTCTTCATGTCCGGAAAGAAAGAAATTTATCAGGTAAGCATACATTTTGCTTTCTTTCCTAATACATGGAGAGTCCACAACGTCATTCTAATTACTAGTGGGAACCAATACCCAAGCTAGAGGACACGGAATGAACAGGGAGGGAGAATACAGGAGGACCTAAACAGAAGGCACCACCGCTTGAAGAACCTTTCTCACAAAGGAAGCAGGCAAAAGTATCAAATTTGTAGAATTTGGAAAAAGTATGCAGAGAGGACCACTTTGCAGCCTTGCAAATTTGTTCCACAGAAGCTTCATTTTTGAAAGCCCAAGAAGAGAAGACAGCCCTAATGGAATGAGCTGTAAGTCTCTCAGGAGGCTGCTGTCCAGCAGTCTCATAAGCAAAACAAATCATACTTCTCAAACAGAGGGAAAGAGAAGTAGAAGTAGCCTTCTGACCCTTACGCTTTCCAAAGAAACAAACAAACAAACAAACAGGGCAGAAGACTGGCGAAAATCCTTAGTAGCCTGTAGGTAGAATTTTAGAGCGTGCACCACATCCAAGTTGTGCAACAGATGTTCCTTATGAGAGGAAGGATTAGGACAAAGAAAAGGAACAACACTCTCCTGATTAATATTTCTATCCGAAACCACCTTAGGGAGAAAACCCAATTTAGTACGAAGGACTGCCTTATCCGCATGAAAAATAAGGTAAGGCTAATCGCACTTCAAAGCCGAGAGTTCGGAAACTCTCAGAGCAGAAGAAATAGCAATAAGAAACAAAACCTTCCAAGATAACAGCTTAATATCTATGGAATGCATTGGCTCAAATGGAGCCTGCTGCAAAACTCTAAGAACTAGGTTAAGGCTCCAAGGAGGAGCAACAGATTTAAACACAGGCCTGATTTTAACCAGAGCCTGAAAAAAAGATTGGACATCTGGCACATTCGCTAGACGCTTACGTAAAAGAATAGATAATGCAGAAATCTGACCATTCAGAGAACTGACTGACAACCCTTTCTCCAGACCTTCCTGGAGAAAAGACAAAATTCTAGGAATCCTGACCCTACTCCAAGAGTATCCCTTTGATTCACACCAATAAAGGTATTTACGCCATACCTTATGGTAAATCTTACGAGTAACAGGCTTGCAAGCCTGAATCATAGTATCAATGACAGACTCAGAAAACCCACGCTTAGCCAGAACTAAGCATTCAATCTCCAAGCAGTCAGCTTCAGAGAAACAAGATTTGGATAGAGGAAAAGACCCTGAGTTAGAAGGTCCTTCCTCAGAGGTATCCTCCAAGGTGGATGAGATGACATCTTCACTAGGTTCGCAAACCAGATCCTGCAAGGCCATACAGGAGCTATTGGAATTACAGACACTCTCTCCTGTTTGATACGAGCAATGACTTGTGGAAGGAGAGAAAATGGAGGAAACAGGTATGCTAGACCGAAGTCCCAAGGAACCGCAAGAGCATCTATCAGGGCAGCCTGAGAATCTCTTGGCCTTGAACCATACCTTGGATGCTTGGCATTCTGACGAGATGCCATCAGATCCAACTCCGGCACCCTCCACTTGAGGGTTAACCTGGAGAACACCTCCGGATGGAAAGCCCACTCCCCGGGATGAAAGGTCTGTCTGCTCAGGAAATCCGCCTCCCCGTTGACCACTCCTGGAATGTGGATGAAAGATAGAAGACAATTGTGAGCTTCCGCCCACTGCAGAATGCAAGTCACCTCCTTCATGGCCAAGGAACTCCGAGTTCCTCCCTGGTGGTTGATGAAAGCCACTGAGGTGATGTTGTCTGACTGGAACCTGATAAACTGGGCTAAGGACAACTGAGGCCAGTCCATCAGAGCATTGAAGATCACTCTTAACTCCAAGATGTTTATTGGAAGAGAAGACTCCTCCAAAGTCCATAGGCCCCGAGCCTTTAACAAGTCCCAGACTGCTCCCCAGCCTAGCAGGCTGGCATCCGTGGTCACAATCACCCAGGAGGGTCTCCGGAAGCATAAGCCCTGAGATAGATGATCCTAAGAAATCTAATGGCCGAACAGTAGACTGTAGAGAGAGGCAAGTAGTGAGAAGTTTGGATCTTATGACCTCCATCAGAAAAAAATTCATAGATAGCTGGAACAAGGGAACTCTTCTCCAGATTCACTTTCCAGCCGTGGGGACGTAGAAAAGACAACAAGATCTCTGTATGAGAGTTTGCTTGTTGAAAAGATGGTGCCTGAACCAATATGTCATCCAGGTAAGGTGCCACCGCAATTCCCTGAGACCTGACATCTGCCAAGAGAGCCCCCAGAACCTTTGAGAAGATTCTGGGAGCTGTGGCAAGGCCAAACGGAAGAGCCACAAACTGAAAGTGCTTGTCTAGAAAAGCGAATCTAAGGAACTGGTGATGATCCCTGTAGATGGGAACATGAAGATACGTGTCCATCAGGTCTATGGTCATCATGAACTGACCCTCTTGGACAAAAGGAAGAATGGAACGAATGGTTTCCATTTTGAAAGACGGTACCCTGAGAAAATTAATGAGACATTTTAAGTCTAAAATGGGACGAAAAGTTCCCTCTTTTTTGGGAACCATAAATAGATTTGAATAAAATCCTAGACCCTGTTCTCTTACTGGACCTGGGACAATCACTCCCAGAGAGGAAAGGTCCTGAACGCACTTTAAGAAAGCCTCTCTTTTTACCTGATCTGAACATAACCTTGAGAGGAGAAATCTGCCCTTGGGAGGACGAGATTTTAATTCTGTTTTGTACCCCTGAGATACTATGTCCACAGCCCAAGGATCTGGGACATCTCGTATCTACGCTTGATGAAAAAAGCAGAGGGCTTCTTTGATTGCTTTCCCTTATTCCAAGACTAACTGGGTTTCCAAGAAGACTTGGACTGCTCCTGCTTGGAGGAAGGAGAGAGAGACTTTTGACCTTTAAAGTTACAAAAGGAACGGAAATTACTTTAAAGTCCTTTAGGTATATTCTTCTTGTCTTGTGGTACAAAGCCACTTTCCACCCGAGACTGGGAGAAAGTTATCCCTGGCTTCTCCCATTCCTGTGTAATCATCTCCTTCACATGGTCTGGAACAGGAAACACTTCCATAGAGGAAGGAACATCATAGTATTTGTTAAGCTTACTAGATTTCTTAGGGTTGACAGCGACAGGAGAGTCGGAGTCGTCCAAAGTAGCCAGTACCTCTTTTAACAGTAAACGAAGGTGTTCAAGCTTAAACCTGAAGTTTACTTCTTTAGCATCAGCCAAAGGAATTATACTGTCAGAATCTGAGATTTCACCCTCACAGGCTACCGAAGTATCCTCCTCATAAGAATTATGAGGAAAGTACACTTTCATGGCAGCAGATGGGACAGACAAATATTTAGATTTCCTCTTGCGTTCTCCCAACATAGGAAAAGCAGAAAAAGCCGCAGATACCGCAGAGGATATCTGTGCAGCAAAATCTGATGGTAAACTCCTCCAGGAGGCTGAGAGGAACTGCAGGGCACTGTATGTGATGCCATTGAGGCTTGGGACCTTTGAGGAGAAAGCTGTGGCATTGCCTGAACAGCATCATCCTGAGAGAGATTAGGCTCAGAAACAAGAAATGTATCTTTACATTTCAATTTTTTTATCTAGACATGAGGAACAAAATTGCATGGGTAACACAATTTGGGTGTTAAGACACAATAAACATTTGTCCATAAGAACTCCTTCTCCATGTCCATAGCTTAAAAGATTCTCAGAGATACAAGTAAAAATAAATATTTTTAAAATTGACACTGTCACTTTGCGCTCAAAAATATACCCCTAATTAAGGACCTCTACATCTCAGCAGATGGAGGTGCCCTACCTGCCCCTCTGGAGTACAAAAAATCTTGCCAGAATAAACCTGCCGGTCTCACAGGTAAGACTAACAGATTCGACTAACACAGCCAATGCCGCTCCAATCAGATCTGAGAGCGGGAAGAGAGGGAGTCATGTGTCCGGCTGAAAATGAAACTGCACATCAACGTAAAAGCGCGCGTTTCAGAAGCCGTTTAAGATCGAACAGTAAACTGACACATTCAGTCAGAAGTCTGCTGTTCTCACTCTGAAACCTTGTGCTGACAAAGTAAAAAAAAAACTGACCCAATAAGTCTCAATAAGACCCACACAGAGTCTTAATAAATAAAATGAGCCACAGATTTTAAGTTAACTCCTTCATACCCATAAAGGTAGATTAACCCCTAAGTCTCCTGTCACATACGTTTTATGTGCCTGCACACTGCCTAATTAAAATCCTCTACTGAGGATCATTTAGCATAACCCAAATAAATAATGCAGAGAAATCCTCTTAAGTGCAAGTCTCCAAGATCTAGAAGACTAAAGCACTTACCTGCAAATCCAGCTGTCCGTCAGGAAGACAGCTCACAAGGCGTGAAAGGACACATACTCCTTAAAGAGACCTGTAGAAAAAGAAAGAACAGAGTAACCAACTCTGGCTTTCTATACTAAGGACAGCAAATATGTTAGAAATCTGAAAAAGGACCACCTCACTACTTTCTAACTGCTTAAAAGCCACCACTACTCTTACTCAAGATATTGCTTGCAGGGAAAAGTACCCCCAAAAAAGGAAATAATATCTTCAGACACCAAACTTCACCTCCTCCATTGACAGAGGCAAAGAGAATGAATGGGGGTTATGGGTAAGGGAAGTGACACTTAACAGCTTTGCTGTGGTGCTCTTTGCCTCCTCCTGCTGGCCAGGAGTGAATAGCTCACTAGTAATTGGAATTACGTTGTGGATTCTCCATGTCTTAGAAAAGAAATACAATTTTAAGCAACCTTCTTATTTACTCCTATTATCAAATTGTCTTCATTCTCTTGGTATCTTTTTTTGAAAAAGCATGAATGTAAGCTTACGAGCCAGCCCATTTTTGGTTCAGCACCCTGGGTAGCCACCAATCAGCTACCCAGGGTGCTGAACCAAAAATGGACCTGCTTCTAAGCTAACATTCCAGCTATTTAAATAAAAGTACTATGGGTACAAAGTAAATTTGATAACAGGAGTAAATTAGAAAGTTGCTTAAAATTGCATGCTCTATCTGAATCATGAAAGAAAAAAAACGGGTTTCATATCCCTTTAAAGTTTTCATTTGTAATATTTCTTATCAAAGTACACAGTAAACAAAAGAAATTTGACAATGTAACATGAGCAACCATTTTTAATTGATAAATGATATAACTTACTCTTCATTAAGTGCACATCGCCTGTTAGTCAGTGTTCCATATTCTCTTAAGGTGCCTGTAAGCTCAGAGTATAGTTTGTCTGCTAAGGACATAGCAATGCCTTCCCACACTAGGATTAAAATCACTACCACTGCTGTCTCGCACGAGTGACCAGCTCTCTCCCTCACCAAGCACAGCAGCTTCTCATCATCTCCACTCCTTCGAATCACCTGCAAGTATAATATGAAGAAGCTATTTATGTTGAAGTATTAAAAGTAATATATAGAAATAGATAACTGATCATTTATACTAAATCATATGCTCACATAAGTTTTTTTGTTTTGTTTACCATTTACCAGGGCTGACAATAATATAATTAAGGAGATAGAAAGGACAAAACTGAAATGTACATTAGTGCATTTCAATTTTGAATAGAAACATTTTTGCAATATACTTCCATTAGATTTTTAACGGAATATGCACATATGCTGTGACTGCCCAAGCATGATAATTGGAAAAGCACATCTTCTGAGAGAGCTGGCATCAGTGAAGACTTATTTGTGTCATACAAGCGACTGCTGACTATCTGAGAAAGTGTGGTGCTTGGATGCTGGTGCACGGGGCACTCACAGCATATGTGTGTATGCAACTGAAAAACCGTAATAATATTTACTAGAAGCAATTTTGCTAATAGAAGTACCTTGCAAAAATGTTTCTATTCAAAAATGAAGAGCACACATCCACATTTAAATTTTGATCTTTCTATCCCTTTAAGTCCATTTAAAAGTGAGAAGATTTCTCCAATTGTAATGCTATTCTAAAAAAGCCTCTTTACTAAAAGGACATAAAAACATAAATTATGCTTACCAGATAATTTCCTTTCCTTCTGTATGAGGAGAGTCTACTGCTTCATTCCTTACTTGTGAGAAATACAGAACCTGGCCACCAGGAGGAGGCAAAGACACCCAGCCAAAGGCTTAAATACCTACCCCACTTCCCTCATATCCCAGTCATTCTGCCAAGAGAACAAGGAACAGTAGGATAAATATCAGGGTATAAAGGATGCCAGAAGAATAAACAAAAATGTAGGTCTGTCCAACGGAGAAAAACGGGCGGGGGCCGTGGACTCTTCTCATACAGAAGGAAAGGAAATTATCTGGTGAGCATAATTTATGTTTACCTTCTTAATATGAGGAGAGTCCACGGCTTCATTCCATACTTGTGGGAAACATATACCCAAGCTCTAGAGGACACTGAATGAAAACGGCAGGGTAAAGAGAGGCGGACCCTATTCTGAGGGCACCACAGCCTGCAAAATCTTTCTCCCAAAAGCTGCTTCAGCCGAAGCAAAAACGTCAAATTTGTAAAATTTTTAAAAGGTATGTAAGGAGGACCAGGTAGCCACCCTACAAATCTGCTCCATAGAGGCCTCATTCTTGAAGGCCCAATATGAAGCCACAGCTCTATTTGAATGAGCCGTAATTCTCTGAGGAGGCTTATGTCCCGCTGTCTCATATGCCAAGTGAATAATACTCCTCAACCAAAAAGATAAGGAAGTGAAAGAGGCCTTCTGCCCGCTACGCTTCCCAGAATAGACAACAAACAAGGAAGAAGCTTGTCTAAAATCCTTCGTAGCGTGAAGATAGAATTTCAACGCCCGAACCACATCCAAATTATGAAGTAACCATTCCGTCGATGAAGAAGGATTAGGAAACAAGGAAGGAACCACAATCTCCTGATGTTAAGATCAGAAACAACCTTAGGATGAAAACCCAACCCAGTACGAAGTATCAGCATTAAAAATTAGGTAAGGGGGCTCACATTGCAAGGCCACCATCTCAGAGACTCTGCGTGCTGAAGCAATAGCCAGTAGAAAAATAACCTTCCAAGACAGTAATTTAATGTCAACCGAATGCAAAGGCTCAAACAGAGCCCTCTGGAAACTTTAAGAACTAGATTTAAACTCCAAGGAGGAGCGGAAGGTTTAAACACAGGCCTGATTCTAGCCAGAGCATGAACATAAGACTGAACATCAGAAAGCTCAGCGAGCCTCTTGTGTAATAACACAGATAGAGCCGAAATCTGTCCCTTTAGGGCACTAGCAGACAGGTTCTTCTCCATACCATCCTGGAGAAACGAAAGAATCCTGGAAACCTTGACCTTATGCCAGGGGAATCCACGCTCTTCACACCAGAATAAGTAAGTCCTCCACACCTTATGATAGATGCGATGAATGACCGGCTTTCGAGCTTGAATGAGAGTATCAATCACTCTTTTAGAAAAACTTATCTTGGCTAGGACTAAGCGTTCAATCCCCACGCAGTCAGCCTCAGAGAATCTAGATTTTGATGACCAAAATGACCCTGTTCCAGCAGATCCCTGCGACAAGGTAACCTCCATGGAGGAGATGAAGACATCCCCACCAGGTCCGCGAACCACACCCGGAATGACAGCGAGCAGTTGTGGGCATCAACCCATTGCAGAATCCGAGATACTTCCCTCATTGCTAGGGAGCTCCTCGTACCCCCCTGATGGTTGATGTAAGCCACCGAGGTTATGTTGTCTGATTGGAATCTGATAAACTTGGACAAACCCAGAAGAGGCCAAGCCTTCAGAGCATTAAATATCGCTCAAAGTTCTAAAATGTTGATCGGGAGGAGAGATTCCTCTCGAGTCCACACGCCATGTCCCTTCTTGGCACCCTAAACAGCTCCCCATCCTGATAGACTTGGGTCCATAGTCACAATCTCCCAGGATGGTTTCAAGAAGAATGGGACAGGTGATCTGGACAGAGCCACCAAGAGAGCGATTCTCTCGACCGGTTGTCCAGAAATCTGTTGTGACAGATCTGAGTGGTCGCCGTTCCACTGACTCAGCATAGACCAAATGGAAGTGCAACAAACTGGAAGTGCTTATCCAGGAACGCGAATTTCAGTAACTTAAAGTGTTCCTCGTGGATTGGAACGTGAAGGTAAGCATCCTTCAAGTCTATAGTAGTCATGAACTGTCCTTCCTGAACTAAGGGCAGAATGGACCTTATCGTCTTCGTCCTAAACGATGGGACCGACATAAACTTGTTTAGGCACTTTAGGTCCAGAATCGGGCAAAAAGTTCCCTCCTTCTTTGGGACCACAAAAAGGTTTGAGTAGTTTCCCAAACCTCTTTCTGCTAGAGGTACTGGTACAATTACTCCCAGGGAGGAGAGATCCCTCACGCACCCTAGAAAGGCCTCTTGTTTTTCTGGCCTTGAAGACAGGTTTGACAAGAGGAATTTGCCTCTGGGTGGATGAGATCTGAAATCTATCCTGTACCCCTGAGCGATGACTTCCAGGTCCCAAGGGTCTTGCACGTCCCCCAGCCAAGCCTCCAAAAAGAGAGATAGTCTGCCCCTCACACAATCCAGAGACGGATCGGGGGCCGCCCCATCATGCCGACTTTGACTCGGCGGGCTTCTTGTTCTGCTTGGATTTATTCCAAGACTGAGTCGGTTTCCAAGTTCCCTTGGGCTGATCGGGCTTCGCGGAGGGCTGCTGCTGTTGGGATTTATCCAAACAAAAGGGACGAAAATTTGGACCTTGTCCCTTAGGTTTGTTCTTTTTATTCTGCGGTAGAAAGGCACCCTTGCCTCCAGTGACCGTGCATATGATTGAGTCTAGGCCTGGACCAAAAAGAATCTTCCCCTTAAATGGCAGGGAAAGAAGTCTAGATTTTGAAGTAATGTCCACACACCAAGACTTAAGCCAGAGTGCCCTATGTGCTAGCACTGAAAAACTTGACGCCTTAGCATTCTGGCGAATAATCTGCATATTTGCATCACAAATAAAAAAATTAGCCACCCTCAAGGCCTTAATTCTTTCCTGGATCGTGTCAAGGGGATCTTCCACCTCGATCAACTCAGATAAAGAGTTGCACCACTAGGTAGTGGCTCCAGTGTTTAGGCACTTTAGGTCCAGAATTGGGCGAAAAGTTCCCTCCTTCTTTGGGACCACAAAAAGGTTTGAGTAGTTTCCCAAACCTCTTTCTGCTAGAGGTACGGGTACAATCACTCCCAGAGAGGAGAGATCCCTCACGCACCCTAGAAAGACCTCTTGTTTTTCTGGCCTTAAAGACAGGTTTGACAAGAGGAATCTGCCTCTGGGTGGATGAGATCTGAAACCTATCCTGTACCCCTAAGCGATGACCTCTAGGACTCAAGGGTCTTGCACATACCCCAGCAAAGCTACCAAAAAGAGAGATAGTCTGCCCCCCACACAATCCAGAGACGGATCAGGGGCCGCCCCATCATGCCGACTTTGACTCGGCAGGCTTCTTGTTCTGCTTGGATTTATTCCAAGACTGAGTCGGTTTCCAAGTTCCCTTGGGCTGATTAGGCTTTGCGGAGGGCTGCTGCCATTGGGATTTATCTGAAAGAAAGAGACGAAAATTAGGACCTTGTCCCTTAGGTTTGTTTTTCTTATCCTGCGGTAGAAAGGCACCCTTGCCTCCAGTGACCATGGATATGATTGAGTCCCGGCCTGGACCAAAAAGAATCTTACCCTTAAATGGCAGGGAAAGAAGTCTAGATTTTGAAGTAATGTCCACACACCAAGACTTAAGCCAGAGTGCCCTACGTTAGCACTGAAAAACCTGACGCCTGGGCATTCAGGCGAATAATCGGCATATTTGCATCACAAATAAAATAATTACCACCCTCAAGGCCTTAATTCTTTCCTGGATCGTGTCAAGGAGATCTTCCACCTCGATCAACTAAGATAAATAGTTGCACCACTAGGTAGTGGCTCCAGCCACCGCAGCAATCGCTGCTGCCGGTTGAAATAAATATCCTGTGTGAAGAAACATCTTTCTCAACAGAGTTTCTAGCTTCTTATCCATGGGCTCTTTAACCAAGGAACTATCCTTAAGTGGGATAGTAGTGCATTTAGCAAGCATGGAGATAGCGTCATCCACCTTAGGGACAGAACCCCACAACTCTAATTGAGAGTCCGGAACCGGGAATAATTTCTTAAAGGAAGAAGAAGGGGAAAAGGAAGAACTAAGTCTTTCCCATTCATTCTTAATAATATTTGCCATCTTTACGAGAACCGGGAAAGTTTGTGGTACAACCCTGTCTTCGTAGACCTTATCTAGTTTAGGTATACAAGGTTCCTCAGGTAATTTTGGTTCTGGAACTTCTAAAGTAGCCAAAACTTCCTTTAACAGAAAGCGTAAGTGTTCAATCCTAAATCTAAAGTCTGGTTCCTCCTCAGCTGGAGGCTTAGAGGCAGCAGATTCCGACCCAGAAAGTCTTCATCATCAGATAATCTTGTATCAGATAAAGTTAGTAGATGACCCCTGGGAAGGATAGTAATATTTGACCTTTCACTTGTGCTTTGCGGGGCGAGGTAAATCATTGAACGCTCCAGACACTGCCGTTTATAGCTGTTCAGTAAAGTCTGGCGGTAAGAGGGTCCCTCCTGAAGGAGGATTAGCAGTGCAATGGGAAGCCGCATGTGTAATAGGAGATGACAGCAGGGAATGCTCCTCACGGGACGGAGACTCCTCAGAGGTGGACGGCTCAGTGGTACTAAACATATTGGCTTTCTTAGATAAAATTCCTTTATCAAGGCATGTGGAACATAATTGAGCAGGTGGATATACCGTAGCCTCCTCACAGGTATTAGATTTAGGTAAAGAGGGAGTACCCTCTAACGTATCAGAGTCCTCCATAGCTTGCGCTTTAAGATGGACTATGGAAAAAATAAATGCCACCTTTTTACCCCCAATGGCTGGGGCACTCACCACCTCCTATGACCCAGGCCCCACAGAGAAACTGCTTTGTCTCCAGTAAACCTCACGGTCAGGAAAAGAGGAAATCAGTGTGACCACACCCGGTCACGTGGTGCGCCATGCAGGATCGCCCCTGCTACAGGAAAAAGCGTGCCAAACCTAACGGGCTGCGCAGCTAACCAAAAACGAAAGTAAAACCTGTACGTTCCAACATCTGCCTGAGCCTCATCTCACACATGTCGCAGCATAAAACATAATAAAGTAAATGATGCGATAAATACCCCCTGTTCAATAATCCCCTTCCGGAGATATTAACCCTTGATTCCATACAGATAAAAGGAGTCACACTGTGACCCTGTCTTCTTGCGCTATGTGTAAAAAAAAAATTAAACAATCTTACTGGAATCTCTGTCGTGGAACAGACACACAGCCTCTCAAGTTTGACAGTCTTGTAGCATTGCTCCTGACATGGGCTTGAGTGATAGAAGCAGGCAGTGAAACTCGTCAACACTGATTGCTTAGGAGCTGTTAATACGAGTCTAGATAGGTTCGCAGAAAGACTCTCCCTGCATCTCCAGACCCTAACATTTGTCAATGCTCTCACTGAGAGGCTGTGAAGACTACGTAAAACTTCAGTCCCATTCCGAAGGGTACTAACCTCCATAAGGAACTACTCCGTATCTTCTGACACTTCTCTGCCAACCTACTGTGACAAAAGGCAAAGAATGACTGGGATATGAGGGAAGTGGAGGTATTTAAGCCTTTGGCTGGGGTGTATTTGCCTCCTCCTGGTGGCCAGGTTCTGTATTTCCCACAAGTAAGGAATGAAGCCGTGGACTCTCCTCATATTAAGAAGGAAATTTTAATTTCCATTTAATTGTATATTAAAAAATAACTTGGTAGTATACTTTTATTATTTATTTTGTCCCAATTTTTCTGTAATTTAACTCTCAAAATTGTGTTGAGTTCCTGATAGGCAGGTTTTAATGTATACCACAAGCTTCAGGAGTGTAACACAGCTATGTTTTGAGCAGTAATTGCTTTATTATTATATCAGCTCATTTATATCTCTATATAATTAGCCACAGCAGAGGAGATAGGATAAAAAATACTCAAGAGGAATTTTTTGTAACTGCAAAACAGTGCAAATTTGCTAAAACCATCTGCTTAAAGGGACACTGAACCCAATTTTTTTCTTTCGTGATTCAGATAGAGCATGCAATTTTAAACAACTTTCTAATTTACTCCTATTATCAATTTTTCTTCGTTCCCTTGCTTTCTTTATTTGAAAAAGAAGGCATCTAAGCTATTTTTTTTGGTTTAGAACCATGGAAAGCACTTGTTTATTGATAGGTGAATTTACCCACCAATCAGCAAGAACAACACAGTGTGTTCACCAAAAATGGGCCGACATCTAAACTTACATTCTTGCATTTCAAATAAAGATACTAACGCCTAGATTTAGAGTTTTGTCGGTAAAGACCCGCGTAGCTAACGCCTTTTCTTCCCAACGCACCCTTAAGAAAACGCTGGTATTTAGAGTTGTCTGAAGGGCTGCGTTAGACTCCAAAAAGGGTGCGTTGAGCCGAATGTACCGGCACTTCAACCCTCAATACCAGCGTTGCTTACGGTAGCGGTAAGCAGCTAAAACATGCTCGTGCACGATTCCCCCCATAGGAAACAATGGGGCAGTTTGGGATGAAAAAAAACCTAACACCTGCAAAAAAGCAGTGTTAAGCTCCCAACGCAGCCCCATTGTTTCCTATGGGGAAACACTTTCTAAGTCTGCACCTAACACCCTAACATGTACCCCGAGTCTAAACACCCCTAACCTTACACTCATTAACCTCTAATCTGCCGCCCCCGCTATCGCTGACACCTGCATTATATTATTAACCCCTAATCTTCCGCCCCCGCTATCGCTGACACCTGCATTATATTATTAACCCCTAATCTGCCGCTCCAGACACCGCCGCAACCTACATTATACCTATGTAACCCTAATCTTCTGCACCTAACATCGCCGACCCCTATATTATATTTATTAACCCCTAATCTGCCCCCCTTAACGTCGCCGCTATCTTACCTACACTTATTAACCCCTAATCTGCTCCCCTTAACGTCGCCGCTATCTTACCTACACTTATTAACCCCTAATCTGCCGACCGGACCTCGCCGCTACTCTAATAAAGTTATTAACCCCTAAACCGCCGCACTCCCGCCTCGCAAACCCTATAATAAATAGTATTAACCCCTAATCTGCCCCCCCCCCAACGTCGCCGCCACCTAACTTCAAGTATTAACCCCTAATCTGCTGAACTGTAAGGGTCTTACCCTGTCTATGAATATTCCTGTATGGTGACTAAGGAATTTGTGATCTCAGCTGTAGATCTCAATTGGAGTTTGTACCACGAAGCTATAATCTATTGAAACTGAGAATGCAATAGATATCTTGCTCAGTGGAGTTGATACATTGAAATAGCAAATTGTAACAAATATAGAATTACAATTTGCGGGGACAAGTCAAAATTGCTATAAATGGTTTTGAAGCAATTTAATTTGTATTTGCAGAGAGCTTCTTGTAAGACAGAGATACTACTATAGTAAAGTTTAGAAGCATATGTCAGATACTCACTGACTGTATAATGGAACCAGAATAATGGATCTTATGGAAGTGGTTACAAGAGACAGTCACTTACTGCTGAACACGGCAGCGCTATTTCCTCTTTAGCTTGTGATGCAAATGGCAGCGTAATATTTGTTCTGAGTCAGACTGTAGGCAGAGTGATACAATGTTGCCTTCCGCTCTCCAGAGCGGGGAATAGTGGGCGTAGCTGATCGGCAGCGGAGAGTGACAGGTGACGTCACACGCTGAAGTTGTAGCGTTGCTGCGGTGAAGATTTGATATTAAGTAAGCGGTTCTTATTTTGAATATTGAAAAAGTTACAAATGACAATAGAGGTTTGGTTATGGTAAATACTTGGCGGTTTGGATTGTAGAAGTGTTTGATGAGAGGAAATTATGCAGGAGTGAAAAAGCTCCGGATTTGTACTAATGCTTCCAGGAGTTCACGGCAGCAAGAGCTGCAGCTAATTGTAATCCAAATGGCAGGCTTAGATGTAGAACGAACAGGAAAAGTCCAGATTAGAAAATACCATGAGTTTAGAGCTCAGGAGATTGCAGCTTCTCTAGTGCTAGAAACAACAATACTAAGCACTAGGAACAGGGCGTAGCTAGAATTTATAGGGCAGGAATAGGTATGACACTTCAGTGGGAGGCAATAGGTAGATTCCTGACATGAACGGACCTCGCCGCTACTCTAATAAATGGATTAACCCCTAAAGCTAAGTCTAACCCTAACACCCCCCTAAATTAAATATAATTTTAATCTAACGAAATAAATTAAATCTTATTAACTAAAGTATTCCTATTTAAAACGAAATACTTACCTGTAAAATAAACCCTAATATAGCTACAATATAACGAATAATTATATTGTAGCTATTTTAGGATTTATATTTATTTTACAGGCAACTTTGTATTTATTTTAACTAGGTACAATAGCTATTAAATAAGTTTAAATAATTACAAAATTACCTGTAAAATAAATCCTAACCTAAGTTACAATTAAACCTAACACTACACTATCAATAAATTAATTAAATAAATTACCTACAATTACATACAATTAAACTACGCCCTGTTCCTAGTGTTAGGTTTATTTAAGGGGGGTTTGGGTTAGAGTAGGGGTATGTGGGTGGTGGGTTTTAATGTTGGGGGGGGTTGTATTTTTTTTTAAAGGCAAAAGAGCTGATTACTTAGGGGCATGCCCCGCAAAAAGCCCTTTTAAGGGCTGGTAAAAGAGCTGGTTACTTTTTAATTTAGAATAGGGTAGGGACCTTTATTATTTTGGGGGGCATTTTTATTTTATTAGGGGGCTTAGAGTAGGTGTAATTAGCCTAATATTCTTGTAATCTTTTTTTATATTTTGTAATTCAGTGTTTGTTTGTTTTTGTAATTTAGTTTAGTTTATTTAATTGTATGTTATTGTAGGTAATTTATTTAATTAATTTATTGATAGTGTAGTGTTAGGTTTAATTGTAACTTAGGTTAGGATTTATTTTACAGGTAATTTTGTAATTATTTAAACTAGGTAGCTATTAAATAGTTATGAACTATTTAATAGCTATTGTACCTAGTTAAAATAAATACAAAGTTGCCTGTAAAATAAATATAAATCCTAAAATAGCTACAATATAATTATTAATTATATTGTAGCTATATTAGGGTTTATTTTACAGGTAAGTATTTAGTTTTAAATAGGAATACTTTAGTTAATAAGATTTAATTTATTTCGTTAGATTAAAATTATATTTAATTTAGGGGGGTGTTAGGGTTAGGTCTAGTTAGACTTAGCTTTAGGGGTTAATACATTTATTAGAGTAGCGGCGAGGTCCGATCGGCAGATTAGGGGTTATTACTTGAAGTTAGGTGGCGGCGACGTTAGGGAGGGCAGATTAGGAGTTAATACTATTTATTATAGTGTTTGCGAGGCGGGAGTGCGGCGGTTTAGGGGTTAATACATTTATTATAGTGGCGGCGAGGTACGGTCGGCAGATTAGGGGTTAATAAGTGTAGTTAGGTAGCGGCGACGTTGGGGGGGGGGGCAGATTAGGGGTTAATAAATATTATGTAGGTGTCGGTGATGTTAGGGGCAGCAGATTAGGGGTTCATAGGAATAATGTAGGTGGCGGCGGTGTGCGGTCAGCAGATTAGGGGTTAAAAATATTTATTATAGTGGCGGCGATGTGGGGGGGTCCTCGGTTTAGGGGTACATAGGTAGTTTATAGGTGTTAGTGTACTTTAGAGCACTGTAGTTAAGAGCTTTATAAACCGGCGTTAGCCCATAAAGCTCTTAACTACTGACTTTTTTTTGCGGCTGGAGTCTTGTCGGTAGAGGCTCTACCGCTCACTTCAGCCAAGACTCTAAATACCGGCGTTAGGAAGATCCCATTGAAAAGATAGGATACGCAATTGGCGTAAGGGGATCTGCGGTATGGAAAAGTCGCGGCTTGAAAGTGAGCGTTAGACAATTTCCTGCCTGACTCTAAATACCAGCGGGCGGCCAAAACTAGCGTTAGGACCCCTTAACGCTGCTTTTGACAGCTAATGCAGAACTCTAAATCTAGGCCTAAGAGAATGAAAATAATTTGATAATAAGAGTAAATTAGAAAGTTGATTAAAATTGCATGCTCTATCTGAATCACGCTAGAAAAAATTTGGGTTCAGTGTCCCTTTAAAACATCTATTTAGTATTGAGATATTTTGCACTGCAGGTGGTATTTGCTAATATAAATATTCTATGCATATAAATGTACAATAATTTAAAGTCCTTTTAAGCTATGTATTAGTTTCCATTGTTTAGTACACACGCTCACTGGAGATATTTCACCATCTTTGACAATATAGCTATATCCTGTAGTTACCTATACATTGATAGTTTTATGTATGTTATTATTATTATGAGTACTATCAAGAAACAACAGAAAATACATTTAATTTAATATACCATTTGTGACCAATGAATGCCCAGCATGTTTTTTTTTCTAGATGTATTCCTTATTTATATATTTTGAACATAAATTGCTCATTTTATCTGTAAGCAAAATCCTAATATAAAATCCCTCGGTTTACTAAATGTTCTATACACACTGGAAAAGGAAATGAGAATGAGTTATTTACTTGAAGAGGAAAATCATATAAATGGAAGTAAATATTTATGTATTAGTTATGTTTTTAATCACAGGTTGATTCACTTACCCATTTAGCAATTGGGCACCCCTGAGCACTTTTGCCTTCTTTTCCTGTGTAAACCACTTTTTCAATTCTTACTGCTTTACCTTTCTGACCAAGCCTACAAAATAAACCAGTGTCAGAGCAATATTTCATTTCAGAATAACACTATTTAACACGAATATATTACTATTAATGTAATTCTTGATGCTGTTTTAAGCAAAAGGAAACTGACTAACATATAACAACCTTTAATACCAAACTCATTATGTGTATTGGTTTATTCTAAAACGTGACAAAGTATACGCATGCGTGTGTGTATATATACATATAGGGCCAGATTATGAGTGGAGCACCTGAGCGATAAGGGGCTTATTATGGGTGTTTGTGCTCGTTGGGCTTACAGATCGTATTACTAGTTGAAAGAAAACATGAACGCTTGAGCACAATTACAATTTACGCTAGAATGATTACCGCAACTTCAAAGCTCTAGTTAACTGTTTTGTGAAACAAAAAAATTGTCCCAAAACACATTAAAAATACATTACAAAGTACAGTTACACTCATAATAACAATATCTAATAAAAATGATTCCAAAAAAATACTGCACCAAAAAGTTATAAAGGCTCAAAGATATGATGTCTCAAAAGGCAGAAAAGGGCTTTAACATAGAGATACTGTACATACATATACATGTCTAAATGCGGTCCCAAAACTCGGTGTACAATACGGTTTGGTCTTTTTAAGATTCCCATACCTTCGGCTAACTCTGCTTACTCTGTACAACCTATAGTAAACCTATAGTTTACAAACTACGGAAGCCCCAGAAGGGCGAAAATAGAGCAACGCATTTTGGCGGAGTGCCTTTCTCAAGCTCTCTTGAGAAAGGGATTTGTCGAGTGAGGACTGCTTTCTAATATACGGTGTAAGTACCTATTTGCACCTTATTTTGAACCTTCTATCATAATGTTGACAAGGATTCTCTGTCTCACTGCAGGATTCCTGGATAATCTCTGGCTGTTTCGCATCAGGATTCTGAGTTGTTTCAAACAAACTGTTGGCCTTCTGTTGATAATTTGTATTGTTTTTAATATTTCTGTATATTGATGGTCTTTTTATGTTTTTAATATATTTTTTTAACATTTATTAAATGGTGAATTTTCAAATTTGTAGCCTGATACCACTTATATTTAGCTTTTAGTGCCATAGAAAGAGACTCTCGTGTATTACTACACTTATGGTCTGAATCTGCTTTCTGCTACTTTTTAGGATACTTAGGATGGATCCTTATATCTGTGGATTTATTTTGTTGGTATCATCTGTAGCGCAGTGTTTTTCATTTCTTGTCCTACCTGATATATATATATATATATATATATATATATTGTACCAAAAAAACACCAGATATATGTAGAAATACGTATTTATGAATAAATAGAACATAGTCTATGTGAAGAACATTGGAATGTGAAATATTCATATTTTGATGTCAGGTTAGTATACATGCAATGTTCTAACTTCGGCTTTTTGCACTTGCCGGGTTAGCGCACAAGCGAAAAGTTTACTTTCAACTCATAATAAGAGCGCAACCCGACAAGCTCAAAAAGCTTACATCTAGCGCAATTAACGCTCGAGTGGGAGCTTTAATTAGTGCTCCACTTAATCTTGCCCATAATCTATACATGCATCCATGCATGCTTTTATAAGTAAGAAATTGCAATGAATAAGTAAGAACTTCTGCCTACAATGAGGGACAAGTAACTTTGTCTTTTTTGGCTGGTAACTTTTTCTCTAGCAGGAAAGCCATTGCTTGCGACCTGTTGAATGGATCGCAAAGTCTTAATAAAACTTGCATGATTCAGATGGAGCATGTTATTTTAAGACACTTTTAAATTCACTTATATTTTTCAAATGTACTTTGTTCGATGGGTATCCACTGCTACCCCTGTTAGTGTTTTAGGGTGTTTTCTTAAAAAATGTATTTCGTTTTGGGATCGTAACCGTTAGCTTTGAAAGACTGCCGATAGATTATTAATGTGCGCTTTTAGTTTGTTGCGCAGTTTCTTGTGCTGTCCCTCACGTGACATCCCGCTCTTCCGCTTGTATACTGAGCGGAGCGATGTCATTCTCTGTGAGTCCTCTTCTGTGGCAGCTGTGGGGATATCATCTGGACTGCCGGAGAGATCTTAATTTGTTTTATTTCAGCTTCTGATGGTTACGGTAGGGCACTTCAGTCTGATTAAGGTGTAGAAGTGCATTTTTTGTTTTCTTTACTTGTGCATACTTAGCGCTATTGCGCTCTGAAGGATTGCAATTCCTTCTTAAAATGACAGTTAATTTTTAAAAAATTTTGGCACTATCTTAGCTATGGACACTGAACAGGAGTCTGTTTCTTTTGATAAATGTTTATTATGTTTAGAGACCCAAATTGTTTTGCCTATGCAATTTTGTTCCTCATGTTTAGCTAGGACCCTAAAATGTAAAGATAAATTACTCCCTTCTAAGCCTATTGTCTCTCAGGATAATGCTGTTCAGGATATACCACAGCTTTCTCCTCAAACATCCAGGCCTCAGGCGTTTATTTGCCAGGAGATTTTGCTGCCCAGATATCTTCTGCGGCTTTATCTGCTTTTCCAATTGCGGGTAATCGCAAGAGGAAATCAAATCATATTTCTGCTAGTAAGGTATCTGTTCCATCTTCTTATGCGATGGTTGACTTCCCCCATAAGTCGGATGAGGAGGATACCTCAGTATCTTCTGAGGGTGAGATCTCAGATTCTGACAGTGTAAATCATTTGACTGATTTTGAAGAAGTTAATTTCAGATTTAAGTTTGAACACCTTTGTTTACTTCTAAAGGAGGTACTGGCTACTTTGGACGACTCCGACCCTTCTGTTGCTGTCAACCCCAAGAAATCTAGTAAACTTAATAAATACTATAATTTTCCTTCTTCCGTGGAAGTTTTTCCAGTTCCAGACCGTATGTCGGAAATTATATCTCAGGAATGGGATGAACCAGGGATTCCCTTTTCCCCTTCACCCGTTTTTAAGAAGATGTTTCCTGTTGCTGACTATTCAGGATTTGTGGCGCACTGTGCCTAAAGGTGGAAGGAGCTATCTCTACTCTGGCTAAAAGAACTATGATTCCTATAGAGTATAAAGACTCTCTCCCATAGTAAATAACATCCTTTATAGCTATTTCATACTATGATGTAAGTCAACACATTAGAGGGCGAGATATCCTAATCATCCCAGTAAAGATGCCACTATAGAGTATTGTAATTTAAAACTTAAGATACCTCATATGTGTTGCTATGAGACTGCAGCCAAGTTTATTAAAAGTACTATAATCACACCATTTGGTATGCATGCTGTGATCTCTGTTTATATGTGACCACAATGCTTCTTAGGGGACTAGTTATCAAGCCGTCAACCTCAAATACGCTGGAATTCCGCAGCGTATTTGTGGCGAGGCTGATTCGCCTTAGTTATCAAAGGCTAGAGATCGACAAAAGTAGAATTTTGTGACGTAAACTTCGATCCGCCGGACTCAGTCCGACACAGATCGATTCTTACGTCACTCCAGATGTTCCGCACACAAGTGCGGCACAATCTGACTACTTTTGCTAGTTATCAAAAAACTAGCAGGTACGCTCAGCACTTTTACGGCCCAACGTACCTGGTTTTCAAACCGCCACCCTGAAGGCGGCGGATCCCATAGGAATCAATGGGAGTCTGACCATAGCGAAAGTACAAGTTCGCTGCTGCCAGACATCCCATTGATTTCTATTGGAGATGTCTACACCTAACACCCTAACATGTACCCCGAGTCTAAACACCCCTAATCTGACCCCCCCCCTACACTGCCGCAACTAAATAAAGTTATTACCCCCTAAACCGCCGCTCCCGGAGCCCACCGCAAGCTATAATAAACATGTTAACCCCTAAACCGCCACTCCCGGAGCCCACCGCAAGCTACTCTATACATATTAACCCCTAAACCGCCGCTCCCGGAGCCCACCGCAAGCTACTCTATACATATTAACCCCTAAACCGCCGCTCCCGGAGCCCACCGCAACTATAATAAATGTATTAACCCCTAAACCGCCGCTCCCGGAGCCCACCGCAACTATAATATATGTATTAACCCCTAAACCGCCGCTCCCGGAGCCCACTGCCACCTACATTATACCTAGTAACCCCTATCCTGCCCCCCCTATACCGCCACCCTCTGTAATAAAGTTATTAACCCCTATCCTGCCGATCCCGCACCTCGCCGCAACTAAATAGTTTAACCCCTAAACCGCCGCTCCCTGACCCTGCCGCAACCTATATTAAATTTATTAACCCCTAATCTGCCCCCCCTACACCGTCGCCACCTATAATAAATTTATTAACCCCTATCCTGCCCCCCACTACACCGCCGCCACTGTAATAAATTTATTTATTTATTAATACTTACCTGTAAAATAAACCCTAAGATAGCTACAATGTAATTAATAATTACATTGTAGCTATTTTAGGAATTATATTTATTTTACAGGTAACTTTGTATTTATTTTAGCTAGTTAGAATAGTTATTAAATAGTTATTAAATATTTAATAACTCCCTAGCTAAAAGAAATACAAAATTACCTGTAAAATAAATCCTAACCTAAGTTACAATTAAACCTAACACTACACTATCATTAAATAAATTAACTACAAATAACTACAATTAAATACAATAACATAAACTAACTAAAGTACAAAAAAAAAGCTAAGTTACAAAAAATAAAAAAAATAGGTTACAAACATTTTAAAAATATTACACCAATTTTAAGCTACTTACACCTAATCTAAGCCCTCTAATAAAATAACAAACCCCCCCAAAATAAAAAAAATGCCCTACCCTATTCTAAATTAAAAAACTTCAAAGCTCTTTTACCTTACCAGCCCTTAAAAGGGCCTTTTGTGGGGGCATGCCCCAAAAAAATCAGCTCTTTCGCCTGTAAAAGAAAAATACAACCCCCCAACATTAAAACCCACCACCCACATACCCCTAATCTAACCCAAACCCCCCTTAAAATAACCTAACACTAATCCCCTGAAGATCATCCTACCTTGAGTCGTCTTCACTCAGCCGAGCAGCGATGGAACCAAAGAGGAGATCCGGAGCGGCAGAAGTTATCCTCCAAGCGGCGCTGAAGAAATCTTCCATCCGATGAAGTGATCCTCCAAGCGGCGCTGAAGAATTCTTCCATCCGGGCGATGTCATCTTCCAAGCGGCGCTGAAGAATTCTTCTATCCGGGCGATGTCATCTTCCAAGCGGCGCTGAAGAAGCCTTCTATCCGGGCGATGTCATCTTCCAAGCGGGGTCTTCAATCTTCAATCTTCATCCCACTGACGCGGAACATCCTTCTTTACCGACGAACTACCGACGAATGCAGGCTCCTTTAAGGGACGTCATCCAAGATGGCGTCCCTTCAATTCCGATTGGCTGATAGGATTCTATCAGCCAATCGGAATTTAAGTAGGAAAAATCTGATTGGCTGATGGAATCAGCCAATCAGATTCAAGTTCAATCCGATTGGCTGATCCAATCAGCCAATCAGATTGAGCTCGCATTCTATTGGCTTATCGGAACAGCAAATAGAATGCGGTATAGGTTGTAGAACAGTGTAGTTAGTGTGGGTGCTTAGTGACAGGCTAGCAAGAAAGCTGTAAAAAAGCCGAAGAGCAGCGAGATCGGATGAGTGATAACTCTCACAGTCCGCTGCTCATCGCCCCGTACTTGGTGCGCGGCTTTTTGACAGCTTTATTTGATAACTTAGGCAAAATTTTTCAGGTCCGCGGCGGCGATGTGAGGCAAGCTTAGGCGGGCGTATTGGGCCGGCGAAGGCAGGAAAGTTGACACGTTGATAACTACCCCCCTTAGTATTTTCCTAATGAATGTTTTAGCTACATATGAGCCTAGAAATAGCCAATGTCTGAAAAAATCTATATGACTAAACAAATGCAATTCTTTGGTTATCTTACATTATTCACCACATGAACCATATTCTGTGTATCTAGAGCTCATATGAAGTGCACCTGGAAGTTCACGAATCCTTTAGCCTTGTTTCCGAATAGCTCCCTTTCTTTTAATTATTTAGACCATAGACTAATATTGTCTTATAACATCTTTATGTTTATAAATATATGATGCTTCGGAACTCCATAGTTCAAAACTTAAAGATATTTATGTATATGGAAGTATGGTGTCAAATTAATTAATTATACTTTAACCTGGTTAGTGCTTCACTTATCTTTCTTTTTTTCTCATTTTAACATTTTATATAACATTACTGTTACTGCTCTGTTACTCTATCAAGGTCCAAGAGTGACCATTTATATCATTGGAACTCAGTGTAGTTCAGGTTTATGTGGGTCCATGGGTCCATGATCAGTGACTCAATATAGAGCGAGAAGAATTAATAATCCTAAAAAATAAAAAGAGGTTCCAATCTAGTTAGCTAAGTGGCAGTTATTCTCACTGGCACTTGTTTAATAAAACTCTATTAATATAATTATTGTACATGTATAATGTCAATCTTACTATGCGTTATTGTCTCATGTTTTATGCTATGTCATGTCCTAACAACCTCAATAACAAATATTGATTTAAAAAAAAAAAGGATCCCTCTTAGCTATGATAAATATTAATGTCTATCTTCCAGAAGAAACAAAGCATTTATACCACATACACACAGATATATCATAAAAAGCTTAACACCCAGGTAAAAGCTTCTAGTAATGAACTGACAGACAATCATGATTTCCTTTAATTACCTTTCTTCCATAATTTCTCTGATAGCTGCCACATTAGGTCCAGCACCAAGATGAGTATAATAAGGCCCTTCATCTTTCTCAATAATTTGCTCTGTTTGATTGAAAGAGATTGAGGATGTGTACGTTAATTTTCGCTATTTGTGCACACATTTTAAAATTATTACGTTTATTATTTCAGTATACAAAGAATCCTAATGTGTTCCCCAATCAAATAATTGTTCATTGTCACAGATGGCATAATAATACATATTATTCTATTTTGTTAGATTGAAAATTTGGGTCACAAAACAGAATAAATTAATTAATGAATTAAATGATTTCCAATTAGAGTATTCATGTAGGCAATTTTTCTTTAATAAAAGTCGTTATTGGGTTTATTCAGCCATTTGTTTCTAGGCATAGATAGGACTTCCGTACTGTCAAATGTATCACCCATTAACATGGAATGATGGTCTCTTTAATCAAATTATGAGTAATATTTTGGATGTAAAGACAATATGGTCCTAACAAAATCACTAAAAAAAATGTATACAATAAAAAAAAAAATAACAGTCATAACAGAATTTTCAAAAATAAGATACTTCTTTTGAGACATGTAAGTCAAAAATTAAATTTAGAACATTTAACAAGTTTAAGAGATATTAAAATGTATTTTGTTCTCATGGTATTGTTTATTGATCAGCATGCCAAGGTAGGCCACTTAAATTGTGATAAATGCAGAAAATAGTCCCACTGCAATTTTGCCCCAGAGCTTTGTAGCATGGTCGGTTAAAACTGTATTTTAAGATTTGAAAAATAAAATTACTTTTAACTACAAAATATAGGTAAGCAACATTAATCAATGTCACAACAAAACAAAAAGAAAATGTATGCTTACCTGATAAATTTGTTTCTTTTTAGATATGATGAGTCCACAGATCTTCATCCTTACGTGTGGGATTTCACCTCCTGGTCAGCAGGAGGAGGCAAAGAGCACCACAGCAGAGCTGCTATATATAGCTCCTCCCTTCAAACCCACTCCAGTCATTCGACCGAAGTTAGGAAGAGAAAGGAAAAGCCAAGGTGCAGAGGTGTCTGAAGTTTACAAAAATAAATAACCTGTCTCAGAGAACAGGGCAGGCCGTGGACTCATCGTGTCTAAAAAGAAACACATTTATCAGGTAAGCATAAATTTTCTTTTCTTTTTAAAGATACGATGAGTCCACGGATCTTCATTCTTACTTGTGGGATACAATACCAAAGCTAGAGTACGAATGATAAGGGAGGGACAAGACAGGGAACCTAAATGGAAGGCACCACTGCTTGAAGAACCTTTTTCCCAAAAACAGCCTCAGCCGAGGCAAAAGTATCACATTTGTAAAATTCAGAAAAAGTGTGAAGAGAGGACCAAGTTGCAGCCTTGCAAATCTGTTCAATAGAAGCTTCATTTTTGAATGCCCATGAGGAAGCAACAGCCCTAGTGGAATGAGCCGTAACTCTTTCAGGAGGCTGCTGTCCAGCAGTCTCATATGCAAAACGGATGATACTCTTCAGCCAAAAAGAAAGAGAGGTAGCTGTAGCTTTCTGACCCTTACGTTTTCCAGAGAAAATGAGAAACCAAAAAGACGACTGACGAACGTCCTTAGTCGCCTGTAAATAAAATTTCAAAGCACGGACCACGTCCAAATTGTGCAAAAGACGTTCCTTTTGAGAAGAAGGATTAGGACACAAGGAAGGAACAACAATCTCCTGATTAATGTTCCTGTCTGAAACAACCTTAGGAAGGAACCCTAGTTTAGCACGTAAAACTACCTTATCTGAATGAAAAATAAGGTAAGGTGAATTGTATTGCAATGCCGAAAGCTCAGACACTCTTCGAGCTGAAGAAATGGCAACAAGAAATAAAACTTTCCAAGATAACAACATAATATCTAGGGAATGCATAGGCTCAAACGGAGCCTCTTGAAGAACCCTAAGAACTAAATTCAGACTCCATGGAGGAGCAATTGGTTTAAACACAGGCCTGATTCTAACCAAGGCATAACAAAAGGATTAAACGTCTGGGTCATTCGCCAGACGTTTGTGTAACAAAATAGATAAGGCAGAGATCTGACCCTTTAGGGAACTTGATGATAAACCCTTTTCCAATCCTTCTTGGAGAAAGGACAAAATTCTGGGAATCCTAACTCTACTCCATGAGTAGCCCTTGGATTCACACCAAAAAAGATATTTACGCCATATCGTATGGTAAATCTTTCTAGTCACAGGTTTATGAGCCTGGATCATGGTCTCTATGACCGAATCAGAAAACCCCTGCTTGGATAGAATTAAGCGTTCAATCTCCAAGCAGTCAGCTTCAGAGAAACTAGATTTGGGTGAAGGAAGGGCCCTTGAATGAGAAGGTCCTTCCTCAACGGAAGTCTCCAAGGTGGCAGGGATGACATGTCCACAAGATCTGCATACCAAATCCTGCAAGGCCACGCAGGAGCAATGAGGATCACTTATGCCCTCTCCTGTTTGATCCAAGCAATGACTCGAGGAAGAAGCGCAAACGGAGGAAATAGGTATGCAAGATTGAAAGACCAAGGAACCGCCTATCAGTTCTGCCTGGGGATCCCTGGACCTCGACCCGCATCTCGGGAGCTTGGCATTCTGGTGAGATGCCATGAGATCCAACTCCAGCCGACCCCATTTGAGAATCAGGTTGGAGAACACTTCCGGATGGAGTTCCCACTCTCCCGGATGAAAAGTCTGTCTGCTCAGAATGTCCGCCTCCCAGTTGTCCACCCCTGGGATATGGATCACTGACAGATGGCAAGAATGGGCCTCCGCCCACCGGATTATCTTGGCTACCTCGGTCATCGCTAGGGAACTCCTCGTTCCTCCTTGATGATTGATGTAAGCCACTGTTGTTATGTTGTCCGTCTGAAATCTGATGAACTGGGCCGAAGCCAACTGAGGCCAGGCCAGAAGAGCAATGAAGATCGCTCTCAGTTCCAGGATGTTTATAGGAAGAACAGATTCCGCCGGAGTCCACACTCCCTGAGCTTTTAGAGGACCCCAGACAGCTCCCCACCCTAGAAGGCTGGCATCTGTTGTCACAATCACCCAGGATGGTCTGCGAAAGCATGCTCCCTGGGATAGATGATCCAGAAACAACCACCATAGAAGAGAATCCCTTGTCTCCTGCTCCAGGGTTATTCGAGGAGACAAGTCTGCATAATCTCCATTCCACAGCCTGAGCATGTTCAACTGCAGAGGTCTGAGGTGAAAACGGGATGATGTCCATTGCCGCCACCATTAGTCCAATTACTTCCATACACTGGGCCACTGACGGCCGAGGATTGAACTGAAGGGCTCGACAGGTATCTAAAATCTTTAATTTCCTGACCTCTGTCAGAAATATCCTCATGGATATAGATACGATTACGGTTCCCAAGAAAGTCACCCTTGCTTTCGGGATTAAGGAACCGTTTTCCAGATTTATCTTCCACCCGTGAGTCCTCAGGAAAGACAGTACAATGTCGGTATGGGACCTTGCTTGTTGATAAGATGTTGCCTGGATTAGAATATCGTCCAGATAAGGCGCCACCGCAATGCCCCGTGGTCATAGAACCACCAGCAAAGACCCCAGAACCTTTGTGAAAATTCTGGGTGCCGTGGCCAGTCCGAAAGGAAGAGCCACAAACTGAAAGTGTTTGTCCAGAAAAGCAAACCTTAAAAACTTGTGATAATCTTTGTGGATAGGAACATGAAGGTATGCATCCTTCAAGTCCACTGTCGTCATAAATTGACCCTCCTGGATCAATGGCAGAATGGTACGAATAGTTTCCATCTTGAATGATGGAACTCTGAGAAACTTGTTTAGACTCTTGAGATCTAATATACTCTAGGTCTGAAAGTTCCCTTTTTTTTTGGGAACTATAAACAGATTTGAATAAAACCCCTGCCCTTGTTCCTGTGCTGGAACGGGAACAATTACTCCCAGGGAGGAGAGGTCTCTCACACAATGTAAGAATGCCTCTTTTTTATCTGGTATGCAGATAATCTTGAAAGAAGAAATCTTCCTCTGGGAGGAAAATTCTTGAATTTCAGTTTTTATCCCTGAGACACTATTTCTACCGCCCAGGGATCCTAAACGCCCCGAACCCAAGAGAATCTGCCCCCTACCAAATCCGGTTCCAGATTGGGGGCATGCCCTTCATGCTGTTTTGGAATAACCAGCAGGCTTCTTGGATTGATTACCCTTGTTCCAAGACTGGTTTGGTTTGCAAATAGTTCCTGTTTAGAGGAGGAAGAGAAAGAATTCCCCTTGAAATTCTGAAAGGAACGAAAATTACTTGGTCTTCCTTTTTGTTTACTTCTCTTATCCTGAGGAAGGAGATGACCCTTGCCTCCTGTGATATCAGAAATAATTTCCTTCTGGCCCGTTCCAAACAAAGTCTTCCCCTTGTAAGGAATAGCCAGAAGCTTAGACTTGGAAGATACATCCACAGACCAGGGCTTTAACCATAAAGCTCTGCGGGCTAGGATAGAAAACCCCAAACTCTTAGCCGCTAGTTTAGTAATTTGCAGAGAAGCATCTGTAATAAAGGCATTAGCCAACTTTAGAGCTTTAATCCTATCTTGGATCTCCTCTAAAGTGGTTCAGTTCTGAGAGACTCAGACAGAGCATCAAACCAATAAGCTGCTGCACTAGTGACCGTAGCAATGCACGCAGCCGGCTGCAATAGCAGACCCTGGTGAACATAAATCTTTTTATGTAGACCCTCCAACTTTTTGTCCATGGGATCTTTAAAAGCACAACTATCCTCAATGGGAATAGTGGTTCGTTTGGCTAGGGTGGAAATAGCTCCCTCTACCTTAGGAACCGTCTGCCAAGTTTCCCTCGCTATAGGAAACATCTTCTTGAAAATAGGGGAAGGAATACCTGGTCTCTCCCATTCCTTGGAAATAATCTCCGAAGTTCGTTTTGGTACTGGAAAAACGTCTGAATAAGAAGGAACTTCAAAATATCTGTCCAATTTACTCGACTTCGCAGGAGCGATGACTACTGTAGAATCACAGTCATCTAAAGTCCCCAAAACCTCCCCGAGTAACAGGCGGAGGTGTTCTAGTTTAAACCTGAAAGATACAACCTCCGAATCAGTCAAAGGTAATGCACTTTCTGAATCTGAAATTTCTCCTTCTGAGAGAACCTCCATATCCTCCAACTTAGTTCCCTAAGAGGGTACATCCAAGATTGCCACCATTGCACCAGAAACGTCACTGACAATATTGTTGTCCTTCCTCTTACGCTTGCCTTGCAACATAGGAAAAGCAGACAATGCATCAGAAATTGTAGAAGACATAACCGCAGCTATATCTTTTAAGGTAACTCCAACAGACACTGGAGTAGAAGTACAGGGCACTGCTTGAGCGGGCGTTAAATCTTGGGACGCTTGGGGAGAAAGCTGCGGCATACTCTGAATCTCCTCATTAGATTCCTGAGAAGCATCCACCTTAGAAAAATTTTGTTCATGAAAAATCTTTTCCTTATAACTCAAAGCCTTCTCAATATATGAAGGACAGAAAGGGATTGGTGGTTCCACATTAGCATCCAAACACATGGAGCAAGTAACATTTTGCACGCTCCTATGTCCATACTAAAGTACAAAAATAAAAACTTTTTTTTTAATAAAAAAACAAATGTCACTGTCTCTTTAAGAGATCAAAAAAGTAACCCCTTTAATATAAGAGAAAAACATATATCTAAGGCTAATCAAATTGTTCAAGGAAAACAAATTTAATGACAAAAATAGATAAAAAAACAAACAAACAATACTGTGCCTTTAAATTTTAAAACTGTAACTTTTTTACTGCTTTTTCTATACTACAGAAAAAACGTACCCCAGCAGTTAAATAATATTAACTTTAGACACCTATACACCTCAGCAACTCTGCACTCCCTGACCGGAACTCTTGTAGTTTCATCAAACGATCCGGACACTGCAGGGAAAACGATCCGGCCACTTCAGGAACACAAAAGCGCTACAACCGCTTGTCTGAGTCTACAGAAAGACATGCAGTAGTAGAGCCACATATGCATCCACTCCTGTCTGCTTAGGACTGCGCAATAACCAAGAGGAAGCACGCAAAACTAAGCCCCGCCCATAACCCTTATAGTCTGCTAATGCTTATAATTAGGAACCTAGCAAGCGACCAAGCTTTCTCCCTTTAGCCCCAGTGCCTGTACTTATGGCTGTCCCAATAAAAGCCCTCTATGTAAGAGGGATTAATGTCCCAACATAAGAGCTTCTGAATGAGTCTTATGTAAGCCACTCACAGCTTTCAAATAAAGATTAAGTGCCTATTTTACTCTGAGTTCTTTTTATTCCCCAGAATGAATAAAGTTAGCACTTACCTTAAATGCTGTTCGACAGCAGGACAGTCCAGCAGGTGGAAAAAGCTAAGCCTGAGTATAAATGTGCTTAGGCCATCTGAATTAGGGCAGCAAAAAGGTATAGGAGGCGCAGTGAGAATTATGTCCCACCAGTTCTTATTGCTCTAAAGCCACCAAAAGCTCTACTGTAGAGACTGATATGGACTATGGCTACACCCTAGAACAAAGCAGCACACTGTGGCACTACTTAAAAATAATAAACTCTTGAATTGAAGAATCTATACTAACACCTCACTTTACCTCTTCCTATCACTAACGCAGGCAAAGAGAATGACTGGAGTGGGAGGGAAGGGAGGAGCTATATATAGAAGCTCTGCTGTGGTGCTCTTTGCCTCCTCCTGCTGACCAGGAGGTGAAATGCCACAAGTAAGGATGAAGATCCGTGGACTGATCGTGTCTTTAAAAAGAAAAGGGCTAGATTACAAGTTAAGCGCAAAATATAGTTTCTGTTAAAGCGATATTTAGGCTCAAATTAGTAATGCCAGCACACACAAATGTGGGCTGGTATTACAAGTGAGGTGCAATGCTAACGCAACCTCACATTCCCATTGCGTTCATGAGAGCACGCTTGCATAGGCTCCAATGGAAGCCTGGTTCTCATGCTGTGAAACGCGCTATGAGAACTAGCGCAGCAAAAAGGGTAAGTCGCACAGGGATGGGTATCAAATATAAATGTATATGAATATAAATTTATGTGTTAATATGTGTATATATATATATATATATATATATATATATATATATATACACACAACATAATTTATGTAAGAATTTACCTGATAAATTAATTTCTTTCATATTAGTCCATAAGCTAGTGACGTATGGGATATACAATCCTACCAAAAGGGGCAAAGTTTCCCAAACCTCAAAATGCCTATAAATAAACCCCTCACCACACCCACAATTCAGTTTAACAAATAGCCAAGAAGTGGGGTGATAAAGAAAGGAGTAAAAAGCATCAACAAAGGAATTTGGAAATAATTGTGCTTTATACAAAAAAATCATAACCACCATAAAAAGGGTGAGCCTCATGGATTCTTGCCAATATGAAAGAAATTAATTTATCAGGTAAATTCTTACATAAATTAGGTTTTCTTTCATGTAATTGGCAAGAGTCCATGAGCTAGTGACGTATGGGATATCAATACCCAAGATGTGGAACTCCACTCAAGAGTCACTAGAGAGGGAGGGATAAAAATAAACAACAACCATTTCTCGCTGAAAAAATAATCCACAACCCAAAATATAAGTTATTCTCATAATGAAAAGAAAAACTTAAAACATCAGCAGAAGAATCAAACTGAAACAGCTGCCTGAAGAACTTTTCTACCAAAAACTGCTTCTGAAGAAGCAAATACATCAAAATGGTAGAATTTAGTAAATGTATGCAAAGAGGACCAAGTTGCTGTTTTACAAATCTGATCAACTGAAACTTCATTCTTAAAAGCCTACGTGGAGACTGATCTAGTAGAATGAGCTGTAATTCTCTGAGGCGGGACCTGACCCGACTCCAAATAAGCTTAATGAATCAAAAGCTTTAACCAAGAAGCCAAGGAAATAGCAGAGGCCTTCTGACCTTTCCTAGGACCAGAAAATAATAACAAATAGACTAGAAGTCTTCCTGAAATCTTTAGTAGCTTCAACATAATATTTCAAAGCTCTCACCACATCCAAAGAATGTAAGGATCTTTCCAAAGAATTCTTAGGATTAGGAAACAAGGAAGTGACAACAATTTCTCTGCTAATGTTGTTAGAATTCACAACTTTAGGCAAAAATTCAAATGAAGTCCGCAAAACAGCCTTAGCCTGATGAAAAATCAGAAAAGGAGATTCACAAGAAAGAGCAGATAGCTCAGAAACTCTTCTAGCAGAAGAGATGGTCAAAAAGAAAAACACTTTCCAAGAAAGTAGTTTAATGTCCAAAGAATGCATAGGCTCAAACGGAGGGGCCTGTAACGCCTTCAAAACCAAATTAAGACTCCAAGGAGGAAAAATTGATTTAAAGACGGGCTTAATACGAGCTAAAGCCTGTACAAAACAGTGAATATCAGGAAGTTTAGCAATCTTTCTGTGAAATAAAACAGAAAGAGCAGAGATTTGTCCCTTCAAGGAACTTGCAGACAAACCCTTATCCAAACCATCCAGAGGAAACTGTAAAATTCTAGGAATTCTAAAAGAATGCCAAGAAAATTTATGAGAAGAACACCATGAAATGTAGGTCTTCCAAACTCGATAATAAATCTTTCTAGAGACAGATTTACGAGCTTGTAACATAGTAGTAATCACTGAGTCAGAGAAACCTCTATGTACCTCTATGTACTAAGCGTTCAATTTCCATACCTTCAAATTTAATGATTAGAGATCCTGATGGAAAAATGGACCTTGAGACAGTAGGTCCGGCCTTAACTG
Source organism: Bombina bombina (assembly GCF_027579735.1). NCBI lineage: Eukaryota > Metazoa > Chordata > Amphibia > Anura > Bombinatoridae > Bombina > Bombina bombina. Next base: position 984,526,307 of record NC_069500.1, on the reverse strand, counting down.
AAGTGGCCAAGGTTGGCAACTGGACATCCGAACAAGATCCACATACCAAAACCTGTGTGGCCATGCTGGAGCCACCAGCAACATAAACAACCATGCCATGATGATTTTGGATATAACTCTTGGAAGAAGAACTAGAGGCGGGAAAATGTAAGCAGGATGATAACACCAAGGAAGTGTCAACGAATCCACTGCTTCCGCCTGAACATCCCTGGACTTGGACAGGTATCTGGGAAGTTTCTTGTTTAGATGAGAGGCCATGAGATCTATCTCTGGAAGACCCCATATCTAAACAATCTGAGAAAACACATCTGGATGGAGAGACCACTGCCCTGGATGTAAAGTCTGACGGCTGAGATAATCCGCCTCCCAATTGTCTACACCTGGGATATGCACCGCAGAGATTAGACAGGAGCTGGATTCCACCCAAGCAAGTATCCAAGATACTTCTTTCATAGCTTGGAGACTGAGTCCCACCCTGATGATTGACATATGCCACAGTTGCTATATTGTCTGTCTGAAAGCAAATGAACGGTTCTCTCTTCAACAGAGGCCAAAACTGAAGAGCTCTGAGAATTGCACAGAGTTCTAAAATATTGATTGGTAATCTCGCCTCTTGAGATTTCCAAACCCCTTGTGCTGTCAGAGATCCCCAAATAGTTCCCCAACCTGAAAGACTTGCGTCTGTAGTGATCACAGTCCAGGTTGGCTGAACAAAGGAAGCCCCTTGAACTAAACGCTGGTGATTTAACCACCACGTCAGAAAGTGTCGAACATTGGGATTTAAGGATATTAACTTTGATATCTTTGTATAATCCCTGCACCATTGATTCAGCACTCAAATCTGTAGAGGTCTCATGTGAAAACGGGCAAAAGGAATTCCGTCCGATGCTGCAGTCATTAGGCCTAAAACTTCCATGCACATAGCCACTGAAGGGAAGGACTGAGACTGAAGGTGCCGACAGGCTGCAACCAATTTTAAATGTCTCTTGTCTGTTAGACACAGAGTCATGGACACGGAATCTATCTGGAAACCTAAAAAGGTGACCCTTGTCTGAGGAATCAAGAAACTTTTTGGTAAATTGATCCTCCAACCATGTTTTTGAAGAAACAACACTAATTGATTCGTGTGAGATTCTGAAGAATGTAGAGACTGAGCTAGTACCAAGATATCGTCCATATAAGGAAACACCGCAATACCCTGCTCTCTGATTACAGAGAGTAGGGCACCTAGAACCTTCAAAAAGATTCTTGGAGCTGTTGCTAGGCCAAATGGAAGAGCAACAAATTGGTAATGTTTGTGTAGAAAAGAGAATCTCAGGAACTGATAATGTTCTGGATGAATCGGAATATGAAGGTATGCATCCTGCAAGTCTATTGTAGACATATAATGTCCTTGCTGAACAAAAGGCAGAATAGTCCTTATAGTCACCATCTTGAAAGTTGGTACTCTTACATAACGATTCAACATTTTCAGATCCAGAACTGGTCTGAATGAGTTTTCCTTCTTTGGGACAATGAATAGATTTGAATAAAACCCCAGACCTTGTTCCTGAAAAGGAACCGGCATGATTACCCCTGAAGACTCCAGGTCTGAAACACACTTCAGGAAAGCCTGAGCTTTTACTGGATTTGCTGGGATACGTGAGAGAAAGAATCTTCTCACAGGAGGTCTTACTCTGAATCCTATTCGATAACCTTGAGAGACAATGCTCTGAATCCATTGATTGTGGACAGAATTTATCCAAAAATCCTTGAACAACCTTAATCTGCCCCCTACGAGCTGAGCTGGAATGAGGGCCGCACCTTCATGCGGACTTTGGGGGAAGGATTAGATTTTTGTTCCTTATTTTGACGAACGGAACGAAAACGGACTTTGGGGAACGAAAAACGGTTAGAAGCCTTAGATTTGCCCTTAGGTTTTTTTATCCTGAGGCAGAAAAAAACCCTTTCCTCCAGTAACAGTTAAAATAATAGAATCCAACTGAGAACCAAATAAATTATTACCTTGGAAAGAAAGAGATAATAATCTAGATTTAAATGTCATATCAGCATTCCAAGATTTAAGCCATAAAGCTCTTCTAGCTAAAATAGCTAAAGACATGGATCTAACATCAATTTTGATAATATCAAAAATGGCATCACAAATAAAACGATTAGCATGTTGCAGTAAGCGAACAATGCTAGATATGTCAGAATCCAATTCTTGTTGCACTAAATTCTCCAACCAAAAAGTTGATGCAGCCGCAAATTCAGCCAAAGAAATTGCAGGCCTGAGAAGATGACCTGAATATAAATAGGCTTTCCTTAGATAGGATTCAATTTTCCTATCTAAAGGATCTTTAAAAGAAGTACTATCTTCCATAGGAATAGTGGTATGTTTAGCAAGAGTAGAAATAGCCCCATCAACTTTGGGGATCTTTTCCCAAAACTCTATAGAAATTTCTGGTAAAGGATACAATTTTTTAAACCTTGAAGAAGGAGTAAAAGGAGTACCTGGCTTATTCCATTCCTTAGAAATCATATCCGAAATAGCATCAGGAATAGGAAAAACCTCTGGAGTAACCACAGGAGGTTTAAAAACAGCATTTAAACGTTTACTAGTCTTAATGTCAAGAGGACTAGCTTCCTCAATATCCAAAGTAATTAACACTTCTTTTAACAAAGAATGAATATACTCTATTTTAAACAAATAAGTAGATTTGTCAGTGTCAATATCTGAGGAGGGATCTTCTGAATCATATAGATCCTCATCAGAGGAGGATAAATCATTATGTTGTCTGTCATTTGAAATTTCATCAACTTTATGAGAAGTTTTAAAAGACTTTTTACTTTTATTAGAAGGCGGAAATGCAGACAAAGCCTTCTGAATAGAATCAGTAACAAATTCTTTAAAATTCATAGGTATATCATGTACATTAGAAGTTGAAGGAACTGCAACTGGCAATGTACTATTACTGATGGACACATTATCTGCATGTAAAAGTTTATCATGACAACTATTACAAATGACATTCGGAGATATCATTTCTACAATCTTACAACAAATGCACTTAGCTTTGGTAGAACCGATGTCAGGCAGCAAAGTTCCAACAGATACTTCTGAGGCAAGATCAGATTGATACATCTTGCAGTATGTAAAAAAAACAACAACATATAAAGCAATTTCCTTATATGACAGTTTCAGGAATGGGGAAAAAATGCAAACAGCATAGCCCTCTGACATAGAGAAAGGCAAGAGGCAAACAGCAATGGGGTATAAAATTAATGAAAAATTTGGCGCCAAGTATGACGCACAATGTAAGAGAAATTTTTTTTGGTGCCAACAATATCCGGAAATGACACACTTGCGTCACTAACGACGCAACCGCGTGTAAGGCTTCCGCGTCAACTATGACGCCGGAAATTACGAACTTGCGTCAACAGACGTATTTTCGCACCAAAAAAATTCTTGCGCCAAGAATGACGCAATAAAGTCTAGCATTTAGCGCACCCACGGGCCTAATGCTACCCGCAATTACTAAAGTAGTCAATTTGAAAAAAAAGAGACTAAACCCCAGGTAAGAAAAAAATATTTCTTAATATGATTATTTCCCAAATATGAAACTGACAGTCTGCACAAGGAAATACATGAACCTGACTCATGCAAATATAAGTACAATACATATATTTAGAACTTTATATAAATGCATAAAGTGCCAGACCATAGCTGGGGTGTCTTAAGTAATAAAAAACATACTTACCAAAAAAGACACCCATCCACATATAGCAGATAGCCAAACCAGTACTGAAACAGTTATCAGTAGAGGTAATGGTATATGAGATTATATCGTCGATCTGAAAAGGGAGGTAGGAGATGAATCTCTACGACCGATAACAGAGAACCTATGAAATAGACCCCCATTAGGAAAATCATTGCATTCAATAGGTGATACTCTCTTCACGTCCCTCTGACATTCGCTGTACTCTGAGAGGAATCGGGCTGCAACAAAAGCTGAGAAGCGCATGTCAACGTAGAAATCTTAGCACAAACTTACTTCACCACCTCGATAGGAGGCAAAGTTTGTAAAACTGAATTGTGGGTGTTGTGAGGGGTGTATTTATAGGCATTTTGAGGTTTGGGAAACTTTGCCCCTCCTGGTAGAATTGCATATCCCATACGTCACTAGCTCATGGAGCTAATTTTTTAAAAAAAAAACAGAATTTATGCTTACCTGATAAATTACTTTCTCCAACGGTGTGTCCGGTCCACGGCGTCATCCTTACTTGTGGGATATTCTCCTCCCCAACAGGAAATGGCAAAGAGCCCAGCAAAGCTGGCCATATAGTCCCTCCCAGGCTCCGCCTACCCCAGTCATTCGACCGACGGACAGGAGGAAATATATATAGGAGAAACCATATGGTAACGTGGTGACTGTAGTTAGAGAAAATAATTCCTCAGACCTGATTAAAAAACCAGGGCGGGCCGTGGACCGGACACACCGTTGGAGAAAGTAATTTATCAGGTAAGCATAAATTCTGTTTTCTCCAACATAGGTGTGTCCGGTCCACGGCGTCATCCTTACTTGTGGGAACCAATACCAAAGCTTTAGGACACGGATGAAGGGAGGGAGCAAATCAGGTCACCTAAACGGAAGGCACCATGGCTTGCAAAACCTTTCTCCCAAAAATAGCCTCCGAAGAAGCAAAAGTATAAAATTTGTAAAATTTGGCCAAAGAGTGCAGTGAAGACCAAGTCGCTGCCTTACATATCTGGTCAACAGGAGCCTCGTTCTTGAAGGCCCATGTGGAAGCCACAGCCCTAGTGGAGTGAGCTGTGATACTTTCAGGAGGCTGCCGTCCGGCAGTCTCAAAAGCCAATCTGATAATGCTTTTAAGCCAAAAGGAAAGAGAGGTAGAAGTTGCTTTTTTACCTCTCCTTTTACCAGAATAAACAACAAACAAGGAAGATGTTTGTCTGAAATCTTTTGTAGCCTCTAAATAGAATTTTAGAGCACGGACTACGTCCAAATTGTGTAACAAACGTTCCTTCTTTGAAACTGGATTCGGTCATAAAGAAGGTACAACTATCTCCTGGTTAATATTTTTGTTGGAAACAACCTTCGGAAGAAAACCAGGCTCAGTACGCAAAACCACCTTATCTGCATGGACCAGATAGGGCGGAGAACACTGCAGAGCAGATAACTCAGAAACTCTTCTAGCAGAAGAAATTGCAACCAAAAACAAAACTTTCCACGATAATAACTTAATATCTACGGAATGTAAGGGTTCAAACGGAACCCCTTGAAGAACTGAAAGAACTAGATTAAGACTCCAGGGAGGAGTCAAAGGTCTGTAAACAGGCTTGATTCTAACCAGAGCCTGAACAAACGCTTAAACGTCTGGCACAGCTGCCAGCCTTTTGTGAAGTAAAACAGATAAAGCAGAGATCTGTCCCTTCAGAGAACTTGCAGAAAATCCTTTCTCCAAACCTTCTTGTAGAAAGGAAAGAATCTTAGGAATTTTTATCTTGTTCCATGGGAATCCTTTAGATTCACACCAACAGATATATATTTTCCATATTTTATGGTAAATTTTTCTAGTTACAGGCTTTCTAGCCTGAATAAGAGTATCTATTACAGAATCTGAAAACCCACGCTTTGAAAGAATCAAGCGTTCAATCTCCAAGCAGTCAGTTGGAGGGAAACCAGATTCGGATGTACGAATGGACCCTGAACAAGAAGGTCCTGTCTCAAAGGTAGCTTCCATGGTGGAGCCGATGACATATTCACCAGGTCTGCATACCAAGTCCTGCGTGGCCACGCAGGAACTATCAAGATCACCGAAGCCCTCTCCTGATTGATCCTGGCTACCAGCCTGGGAATGAGAGGAAACGGTGGGAATACATAAGCTAGGTTGAAGATCCAAGGTGCTACTATTGTATCCACTAGAGTCGCCTTGGGATCCCTGGATTTGGACCCGTAACAAGGGACCTTGAAGTTCTGACGAGAGGCCATCAGATCCATGTCTGGAATGCCCCATAATTGAGTTATTTGGGCAAAGATTTCCGGATGGAGTTCCCACTCCCCCGGATGCTCCTCCATCACCAGGGAACTCCTTGTTCCCCCCTGATGGTTGATATATGCAACAGTCGTCATGTTGTCTGATTGACACCTTATGAATTTGGCCTTTGCTAGTCGAGGCCAAGCCTTGAGAGCATTGAATATCGCTCTCAGTTCCAGAATGTTTATCGGGAGAAGAGATTATTCCCGAGACCATAGACCCTGAGCTTTCAGGGGTTCCCAGACCTGCGCCCCAGCCCACCAGACTGGCGTCGGTCGTGACAATGACCCACTCTGGTCTGCGGAAGCTCATTCCCTGTGACAGGTTGTCCAGGGTCAGCCACCAACGGAGTGAATCTCTGGTCCTATGATCTACTTGGATCGTCGGAGACAAGTCTGTATAATCCCCATTCCACTGTCTGAGCATGCACAGTTGTAATGGTCTTAGATGAATTCGTGCAAAAGGAACTATGTCCATTGCCGCAACCATCAAACCTATTACTTCCATGCACTGCACTATGGAAGGAAGAAGAACAGAATGAAGTACCTGACAAGAGCTTAGAAGTTTGATTTTCTGGCCTCTGTCAGAAAAATCTTCATTTCTAAGGAAACTATTATTGTTCCCAAGAAGGGAACTCTTGTTGACGGGGACAGAGAACTCTTTTCTATGTTCACTTTCCACCTGTGAGATCTGAGAAAGGCTAGGACAATGTCCGTATGAGCCCTTGCTTTTGACAGAGACGACACTTGAATCAGGATGTCGTCCAAGTAAGGTACTACTGCAATGCCCCTTGGTCTTAGCACCGCTAGAAGGGACCCTAGTACCTTTGTGAAAATCCTTGGAGCAGTGGCTAATCCGAATGGAAGTGCCACAAACTGGTAATGCTTGTCCAGAAAGGCGAACCTTAGGAACCGAAGATGTTCCTTGTGGATAGGAATATGTAGGTACGCATCCTTTAAATCCACCGTGGTCATGAATTGACCTTCCTGGATGGTAGGAAGGATCGTTCGAATGGTTTCCATTTTGAACGATGAAACCCTTAGAAACTTGTTTAGAATCTTGAGATCTAAAATTGGTCTGAATGTTCCCTCTTTTTTGGGAACTATGAACAGGTTGGAGTAAAACCCCATCCCTTGTTCTCCTAATGGAACAGGATGAATCACTCCCATTCTTGACAGGTCTTCTACACAATGTAAGAATGCCTGTCCTTTTATTTGGTTCGAAGATAATTGAGACCTGTGGAACCTTCCCCTTGGGGGTAGTTCCCTGAATTCCAGGAGATAACCTTGAGAAACTATTTCTAGCGCCCAAGGATCCTGAATATCTCTTGCCCAAGCCTGAGCAAAGAGAGAAAGTCTGCCCCCCTCCAGATCCGGTCCCGGATCGGGGGCCAACACTTCATGCTGTTTTGGTAGCAGTGGCAGGTTTCTTGGCCTGCTTACCCTTGTTCCAGCCTTGCATCGGTCTCCAGGCTGGCTTGGTTTAAGAAGTATTACCCTCTTACTTAGAGGATGTAGAATTTGAGGCTGGTCCGTTTCTGCGAAAGGGACGAAAATTTGGCTTATTTTTAGCCTTAAAAGACCTATCCTGAGGAAGGGCGTGGCCCTTTCCCCCAGTGATGTCTGAAATAATCTCTTTCAAGTCAGGGCCAAACAGTGTTTTACCCTTGAAAGAGATGTTAAGCAATTTGGTCTTGGAGGACACATCCGCTGACCAAGACTTTAGCCAAAGCGCTCTGCGCGCCACGATAGCAAACCCTGAATTATTCGCCGCTAATCTAGCTAATTGCAAAGCGGCATCTAAAATAAAAGAGTTAGCCAAATTAAGTGCTTGAACTCTGTTCATAACCTCCTCATACGAAGATTCTTTATTGAGCGACTTTTCTAGTTCTTCGAACCAGAAACACGCAGCTGTAGTGACAGGAACAATGCATGAAATTGGTTGTAGAAGGTAACCTTGCTGAACAAACATCTTTTTAAGCAAACCCTCTAACTTTTTATCCATAGGATCTTGAAAACACAACTATCTTCTATAGGAATAGTAGTGCGTTTGTTTAGAGTAGAAACCGCCCCCTCGACCTTGGGGACTGTCTGCCATAAGTCCTTTCTGGGGTCGACTATAGGAAATAATTTCTTAAATATAGGTGGAGGAACAAAAGGTATGCCGGGCCTTTACCACTCCTTATTTACTATGTCCGCCACCCGCTTGGGTATAGGAAAAGCATCAGGGGACACCGGAACCTCTAGGATGTCCATCTCCTTAAGTAGTGCGTGGAGATGTTCTAATTTAAATTTAAATGTTACAACATCAGGTTCAGCTTGTTGAGAAATTTTCCCTGAATCTGAAATTTCTCCCTCAGACAAAACCTCCCTCCTGGCCCCTTCAGATTGGTGTGAGGGCATGTCAGAACAGTTATCATCAGCGTCCTCTTGCTCTTCAGTGTTTAAAACAGAGCAATCGCGCTTTCTCCGATAAGTAGGCATTTTGGATAAAATGTTTGCAATAGAATTATCCATTACAGCCGTTAATTGTTGCATGGTAATAAGTATTGGCGCACTAGATGTACTAGGGGCCTCTTGTGTGGGCAAAACTGGTGTAGACACAGAAGGGGATGATGCAGTACCATGCTTACTCCCCTCATTTGAGGAATCATCATGGGCAATATCATTATCTATGGCATTATGGTCCCTACTTTGTTTGGACACTATGACACAATTATCACATATATTTAAATGGGGAGAAACCTTGGCTTTCATACATATAGAACATCGTTATCTGATGGTTCAGACATGTTAAACAGGCTTAAACTTGTCAACAAAGCACAAAAAACGTTTTACAATAAAACCGTTACTGTCACTTTAAATTTTAAACTGGACACACTTTATTACTGAATATGTGAAAAAGTATGAAGGAATTGTTCAAAATTCACCAAAATTTTTTAAAGCCTTAAAAGTATTGCACACCAAATTTGAAAGCTTTAACCCTTAAAATAACGGAACCGGAGCCGTTTTTACATTTAACCCCTATACAGTCCCAGGTATCTGCTTTGCTGAGACCCAACCAAGCCCAGAGGGGAATACGATACCAAATGATGCCTTCTATAAGCTTTTTCAGTGGTTCTTAGCTCCTCACACATGCATCTGCATGCCTTGCTTTCCAAAAACAACTGCGCATTAGTGGCGCGAAAATGAGGCTCTGCCTATGACTAGAAAAGGCCCCCAGTGAAAAAGGTGTCCAATACAGTGCCTGCCGTTTTTTTAAAACAATCCCCAAGATTATAATAACTATTAATAGTTATAATCTGCCAAATATGCTTAGTAAAGTAATCGTTTTAGCCCAGAAAAATGTCTACCAGTTTTTTAAGCCCTAATGAAGCCCTTTATTCTTATACTAAACTAAGAAAATGGCTTACCGGTTCCCATAGGGAAAATGACAGCTTCCAGCATTACCAAGTCTTGTTAGAAATGTGTCATACCTCAAGCAGCAAAAGTCTGCTCACTGTTTCCCCCAACTGAAGTTAATTCATCTCAACAGTCCTGTGTGGAAACAGCCATCGATTTTAGTAACGGTTGCTAAAATCATTTTCCTCTTACAAACAGAAATCTTCATCTCTTTTCTGTTTCAGAGTAAATAGTACATACCAGCACTATTTTAAAATAACAAACTCTTGATTGAAGAATAAAACTACATTTAAACACCAAAAAAAAACTCTTAGCCATCTCCGTGGAGATGTTGCCTGTGCAACGGCAAAGAGAATGACTGGGGTAGGCGGAGCCTGGGAGGGACTATATGGCCAGCTTTGCTGGGCTCTTTGCCATTTCCTGTTGGGGAGGAGAATATCCCACAAGTAAGGATGACGCCGTGGACCGGACACACCTATGTTGGAGAAATATAATTTATGCTTACCTGATAAATTCATTTCTCCTGTAGTGTAGTCAGTCCACGGGTCATCCATTACTTATGGGATTATATCTCCTCCCTAACAGGAAGTGCAAGAGGATCACCCAAGCAGAGCTGCTATATAGCTCCTCCCCTCTACGTCATATCCAGTCATTCGACCAAAACCATACGAGAAAGGAGAAACTATAGGGTGCAGTGGTGACTGGAGTTTAATTAAAATTTAGACCTGCCGTAAAAAACAGGGCGGGCCGTGGACTGACTACACTACAGGAGAAATGAATTTATCAGGTAAGCATAAATTATATTTTCTCCTGTTAAGTGTAGTCAGTCCACGGGTCATCCATTACTTATGGGATACCAATACCAAAGCTAAAAGTACACGGATGACGGGAGGGACAGGCAGGATCTTTACACGGAAGGAACCACTGCCTGTAGAACCTTTCTCCCAAAAACAGCCTCCGAAGAAGCAAAAGTGTCAAATTTGTAAAATTTTGAAAAAGTGTGAAGTGAAGACCAAGTTGCAGCCTTGCAAATCTGTTCAACAGAGGCCTCATTCTTAAAGGCCCAAGTGGAAGCCACAGCTCTAGTAGAATGAGCTGTAATCCTTTCAGGAGGCTGCTGTCCAGCAGTCTCATAGGCTAAACGTATTATGCTACGAAGCCAAAAAGAGAGAGAGGTAGCCGAAGCTTTTTGACCTCTCCTCTGTCCAGAATAAACGACAAACAGGGAAGAAGTTTGACGAAAATCTTTAGTTGCCTGCAAATAAAATTTCAGGGCACGGACGACGTCCAGATTGTGCAAAAGTCGTTCCTTCTTTGAAGAAGAGTTAGGGCACAATGATGGAACAACAATCTCTTGATTGATATTCTTGTTAGTGACTACCTTAGGTAAGAACCCAGGTTTAGTACGCAGAACTACCTTGTCTGAATGAAAAATCAGATAAGGAGAATCACAATGTAAGGCCGATAACTCAGAGACTCTTCGAGCCGAGGAAATAGCCATTAAAAACAGAACTTTCCAAGATAACAGCTTGATATCGATGGAATGAAGGGGTTCAAACGGAACACCTTGCAGAACGTTAAGAACTAAGTTTAAGCTCCACGACGGAGCAACAGTCTTAAACACAGGCTTAATCCTAGTCAAAGCCTGACAAAAAGCCTGAACGTCTGGAACTTCTGCCAGACGTTTGTGTAAAAGGATAGACAAAGCTGAAATCTGTCCCTTTAACGAACTAGCAGATAAACCCTTTTCTAAACCTTCTTGTAGAAAAGACAATATCCTAGGAATCCTAACCTTACTCCATGAGTAACTCTTGGATTCGCACCAATATAAGTATTTACGCCATATTTTATGGTAAATTTTCCTGGTAACAGGTTTCCTAGCCTGTATTAAGGTATCAATCACTGACTCCGAGAATCCACGCTTTGTTAGAATCAAGCGTTCAATCTCCATGCAGTCAGCCTCAGAGAAATTAGATTTGGATGTTTGAAAGGACCCTGAATCAGAAGGTCCTGTCTCAGAGGCAGAGACCATGGTGGACAGGACGACATGTCCACTAGATCTGCATACCAGGTCCTGCGTGGCCACGCAGGCGCTATTAGAATCACTGATGCTCTCTCCTGTTTGATCCTGGCAATCAATCGAGGAAGCATCGGGAAAGGTGGAAACACATAAGCCATGTTGAAGACCCAAGGTGCTGTCAGAGCATCTATCAGTACCGCTCCCGGGTCCCTGGACCTGGATCCGTAACAAGGAAGCTTGGCGTTCTGGCGAGACGCCATGAGATCCAGATCTGGTTTGCCCCAAAGATGAAGCAGTTGGGCAAAGACCTCCGGATGAAGTTCCCACTCCCCCGGATGAAAGGTCTGGCGACTTAGAAAATCCGCCTCCCAGTTCTCCACGCCTGGGATGTGGATCGCTGACAGGTGGCAAGAGTGAGACTCTGCCCAGCGAATTATCTTTGAGACTTCCATCATCGCTAGGGAACTCCTTGTTCCTCCTTGATGGATGATGTAAGCCACAGTCGTGATGTTGTCCGACTGAAACCTGATGAACCTCAGAGTTGCTAACTGAGGCCAAGCCAGAAGAGCATTGAAAATTGCTCTTAATTCCAGAATGTTTATTGGAAGGAGTCTCTCCTCCTGAGTCCATGATCCCTGAGCCTTCAGGGAATTCCAGACTGCGCCCCAACCTAGAAGGCTGGCGTCCGTTGTTACAATCGTCCAATCTGGCCTGCGGAAGGGCATCCCCTTGGACAGATGTGGCCGAGAAAGCCACCATAGAAGAGAATCTCTGGTCTCTTGATCCAGATTTAGCAGAGGGGACAAATCTGAGTAATCCCCATTCCACTGACTTAGCATGCACAATTGCAGCGGTCTGAGATGCAGGCGCGCAAATGGTACTATGTCCATTGCCGCTACCATTAAGCCGATTACCTCCATGCACTGAGCCACTGATGGTTGTTGAATGGAATGAAGGACACGGCAAGCATTTAGAAGTTTTGATAACCTGTCCTCCGTCAGGTAAATTTTCATTTCTACAGAATCTATAAGAGTACCTAGAAAGGGAACTCTTGTGAGTGGCAATAGAGAACTCTTTTCTACGTTCACCTTCCACCCATGCGACCTTAGAAATGCCAGAACTAACTCTGTATGAGACTTGGCAGTTTGGAAACTTGACGCTTGTATCAGAATGTCGTCTAGGTACAGAGCTACCGCTATGCCTCGCGGTCTTAGTACCGCCAGAAGAGAGCCCAGAACCTTTGTAAAGATTCTTGGAGCCGTAGCTAACCCGAATGGAAGAGCTACAAACTGGTAATGCCTGTTTAGGAAGGCAAATCTTAGATACCGGTAATGATCCTTGTGAATCGGTATGTGAAGGTAGGCATCCTTTAAATCCACTGTGGTCATGTACTGACCCTCTTGGATCATGGGTAAGATGGTTCGAATAGTTTCCATTTTGAACGATGGAACTCTTAGGAATTTGTTTAGGATCTTTAAGTCCAAGATTGGTCTGAAGGTTCCCTCTTTTTTGGGAACCACAAACAGATTTGAATAGAATCCTTGCCCGTGTTCCGACCGCGGAACTGGGTGGATCACTCCCATTAGTAAGAGGTCTTGTACACAGCGTAGAAACGCCTCTTTCTTTATCTGGTTTGCTGATAACCTTGAAAGATGAAATCTCCCTTGTGGAGGAGAAGCTTTGAAGTCCAGAAGATATCCCTGAGATATGATCTCCAACGCCCAGGGATTCTGGACATCTCTTGCCCAAGCCTGGGCGAAGAGAGAAAGTCTGCCCCCCACTAGATCCGTTTCCGGATCGGGGGCCCTCACTTCATGCTGTCTTAGGGGCAGCAGCAGGTTTTCTGGCCTGCTTGCCCTTGTTCCAGGACTGGTTAGGTTTCCAGCCCTGTCTGTAGCGAGCAACAGTTCCTTCCTGTCTTGGAGCGGAGGAAGTTGATGCTGCTCCTGCCTTGAAGTTACGAAAGGCACGAAAATTAGACTGTTTAGCCTTTGGTTTGGCCCTGTCTTGAGGCAGGGCATGGCCCTTATCTCCAGTAATGTCAGCGATAATTTCTTTCAAGCCGGGCCCGAATAATGTCTGCCCTTTGAAAGGAATATTAAGCAATTTAGATTTAAAAGTCACATCAGCTGACCAGGATTTAAGCCACAGCGCTCTACGTGCTTGAATGGCCAATCCGGAGTTCTTAGCCGTAAGTTTGGTTAAGTGTACTACGGCATCAGAAATAAATGAATTAGTTAGCTTAAGGGCTTTAAGCTTGTTCATAATCTCATCCAATGGAGCTGTGCTAAGGGTCTCTTCCAGAGACTCAAACCAGAATGCCGCCGCAGCAGTGACAGGCGCGATGCATGCAAGGGGTTGTAATATAAAACCTTGCTGAACAAACATTTTCTTAAGGTAACCCTCTAACTTTTTATCCATTGGATCTGAAAAAGCACAGCTATCCTCCACCGGGATAGTGGTGCGCTTAGCCAGAGTAGAAACTGCTCCTTCCACCTTAGGGACCGTCTGCCATAGGTCCCGTGTGGTGGCGTCTATTGTAAACATTTTTCTAAATATAGGAGGGGGTGAAAAGGGCACACCGGGTCTATCCCACTCCTTGTTAACAATTTCTGTAAGCCTTTTAGGTATAGGAAAAACGTCAGTACACGCCGGTACCGCAAAATATTTATCCAGCCTACATACTTTCTCTGGAATTGCAACCGTGTTACAATCATTCAGAGCCGCTAATACCTCCCCTAGTAATACACGGAGGTTCTCAAGCTTAAATTTAAAATTTGAAATGTCTGAATCCAGTTTACTTGGATCAGATCCGTCACCCACAGAATGAAGCTCTCCGTCCTCATGTTCTGCAAATTGTGACGCAGTATCAGACATGGCTCTATTATTATCAGCGCACTCTGTTCTTACCCCAGAGTGATCGCGTTTACCTCTTAATTCTGGCAATTTAGATAGTACTTCAGTCATAACATTAGCCATGTCTTGCAAAGTGATTTGTATGGGCCGCCCTGATGTACTTGGTGCCACAATATCACGCACCTCCTGAGCGGGAGGCGAAGGTACTGACACGTGAGGAGAGTTAGTTGGCATAACTTCCCCCTCGTTGTCTGGTGATATTTTTTTTAACATATAAAGTTTGACTTTTATTCAAAGTAACATCTATACATTGAGTGCACAAATTTCTATTGGGCTCCACATTGGCCTTTAAACATAATGAACAAACAGATTCATGTGTGTCAGACATGTTTAAACAGACTAGCAATAACACTAGCAAGCTTGGAAAAAAACTTTTCAATAAATTTACAAGCTATATAAAAAACGCTACTGCGCTTTTAAGAAAACATAAAAATGTGACACAGTTGAATTAACAATGAACCAAATATGTTAAAACAACCAAATTTTAACAGAAAATGTATAAAGTTAGCAGAGGATTGCACCCACCAGCAAAAGGATGATTAACCCCTTAATACCCAAAACGGATAACAGTTGAAATAATAAACGTTTTTATCACAGTCAAACACACTGTCACAGGTCTGCTGTGACTGATTACCTCCCTCAAAACTAGTTTTGGAGACCCCTGGGCTCTGTAGAGACGTCCTGGATCATGGAGGAAGAAATAGGAAGACTGTGACTAAATTTCTACTGCGCAATAAAGCGCTAAAATAGGCCGCTCCCACTCATATTACAACAGTGGGGAAGCTCAGTAAACTGTTTTTATTCAGAAAAAAACGACAGCCATGTGGTAAAAATCATGCCCATAAAGTTTTATCACCAAGTACCTCAGAAAAAAACGATTAACATACCAGTAAACGTTTTAAAAATTGAAAATTATGAAGTGTTATTAATAAGCCTGCTGCTAGTCGCTTTCACTGCAGTGCAGGCTCAAATATTACTTTAATATTGACAGTATTTTCTTAGTGAAATTCCATTCCCCAGAAATACCTCAGAGTATACATACATACATATCAGCCTGATACCAGTCGCTACTACTGCATTTAAGGCTGCACTTACATTACATCGGTATTAGCAGTATTTTCTCAGTCAATTCCATTCCTTAGAAAATAATTTACTGCACATACCTCCTTGCAGGTGGGCCCTGCATGCTATCCCCTGTTCTGAAGTTACCTCACTCCTCAGAATGGCCGAGAACAGCAAGTGGATCTTAGTTACGACCGCTAAGATCATAGACAAACTCAGGTAGATTCTTCTTCTAATGCTGCCTGAGAACAAACAACACACTCCGGTGCCGTTTAAAATAACAAACTTTTGATTGAAGAAATAAAAACTAAGTTTAACACACCACAGTCCTCTCACACGTGCTATCTTTAGTTAGGTGCAAGAGAATGACTGGATATGACGTAGAGGGGAGGAGCTATATAGCAGCTCTGCTTGGGTGATCCTCTTGCACTTCCTGTTAGGGAGGAGATATAATCCCATAAGTAATGGATGACCCGTGGACTGACTACACTTAACAGGAGAAAAGGTACCTCACATGTTTTTTGGGGGGAAATTGAGGGACATTTAAAAATGAATCAGAGGTCTGATCTCTGGTTAATTTTTTGAACGCTAATTGCTGAGAATCACAACTGTATATCTTTAATTGCTTCTAAAACTATGCCCAAAATCCTAGATAAATACATTTTTCCTCAATAATTATAACTTACCTACACAACTACATGAAGGAAAATCATACTGTGTTTTTACTGGTGTATCCAAAAGGTTTTTTACAGGAGTATTTACTAGCTTTGAAGGAGATTCCAAAAAATTATTCAGAGCAGATCCTGCTGCTCTCTTAGTTGGAGTTCTTTCATTTGGAGGAATAGTTTGTAGGTCTAATTTAGAAGGATTAGTGTGTGTAGATAATATGGTGAGGGAACCTGAGGTCTCAACTTTTACATGCTTGGGAAATTTGATTGAAGACACTTGTTGATGAAACAATGATTTAACAGGATATTGCTTCATCTGTTGTTCTATTGTTTCAAGTATACTCTTTTGGTGCAAATTATCTTCTTGAACCTCTTGTTTGATTATTTTTTTCCTCGTTTTACTTTTCATTGGTGAACGTGTGCAAACATTAGATTGAGATCGTTTTTCTGATTTCGCAGATTTGCGTCCAAATGAATGCTCATGTTTTTGGAGCTCTTGTCTTTGAAGCAAGTGATGCCTCAAAGCAGCGTGCTTTGGAATACAGTCCATTTGGTTTGCAAACTGAGAATGATATCCTGATTGATCCTTTGAAAATGAAGTAGACGGATGACTTTGTGGCATGTAATTGTGGCTTGATGAACCTGGTTGGATTGCACTATCTAGGCTTGGTGTACTATGCTCTTCCTGATAATTAGGTGTATTTTGCTGTTGAGTCCTATTTATTTCATATTGTATATTGTGCAAAGCTTCTGCGTTGTGTTTGTTACTTGACTTTGCACTCAATGCCTGAATCTGACTAAAAGGCAAATTTGTGTTATTTAAATTTTCTGTCTGCAGCTGAAGAGTAAGATCATACTGTTGTTTCTGGTATTGGCACAACGACTGAGTGCCTTCTTCTAGTTTTACTTTATTAAAGTGTGGAAATCCTTTGTTTTGGTTCAATTGCAAACTTATGGATTGTTTTATGTCCTGTAACTTTTGTTGCAGCGATTGCTGTAGATTATGTTGCTCAACTTCTGAAATCTGTAAATTTAAGTGCTGTTTTAATTCTTGGTCAAATGCATGTTCCATTTGTTGCTCAGCTTTAAAGCAAAAAAGGTCAGAATTATCTTTTTGTGGATATGACTGAAATTTACTATCTAATTTTGAAGGTTGGGATAAGTGCTTTTTGGGGTTTATCTGCTGTTCAGTAGAGGCCTTCTGCAGTTGTGTCATTTTACTATTAAATGTCTTCTGCTGTTTATTATAATTCTGATTTAATATACCCTGTTTTCCTGGATATTGCTTCAACTTTGACTGGTTGTTAGCCTGGGACTCAATAAGTAACTTTAGTAAATCTTCATCAGATGTTTGCTGGAAATTTTTATTAATTTGGGTAAAATTTCGTTTTAAGTACTTATTTGTTTGCTGCATTAAGTCTTTGACCTCATTCTTGAAAGATTTTTTTTTCTCTGTTCCATTCCAATTATCTCTCCCTTTTTCTGGCATTGTTGAATCCCCTTTGAACACAAAATTCACTTTACTGTGGTCTTCAATTGACTTTCCCCTTTCAGCTGAACAGTGAAGTGCAGGTAACTCTGTGGAGGGCAGAGTAGACTTAAAACAACCATGTGACTGCAGCACAGAAGACTGTGAAGACACTCTTGTATCATGAGACTGACAAACTTCATTAGATTGTGTTGAGATTAAGAGATTGTTTTCATATGGATTTTGATTGGTTCTGTACACTTGATTTTCCCCAGAGAACATTATCTTATTAAATTGTAATTCAGAACTGGATAAAGCAGCTAGATGTTCACGGGGAGTTTGGCCAACAGATTCACGTGTGTCACAGTTGTCTACAGATAATTTATGTATATTATAATTGGGGGTCTCCTGTGTAAGAGGTTTCTGTTCTTGTATGTGAAGTGGATAGTTTCCTTGTAATACAGCTGGCTCATGGATGTCACCATTAGAAGCCTCAAAAGCCATTGTTACTGGCACTTGAGGCAGCACCGAGTTCGAGGTTTGTTGAGAATCGATCTGTCCTGAGGTATGTGATGAATGAGTTGCCTGAGAAGACAAATCATTAGTAGCATCATTAAGAGTGTTAATGGCATCCATGTGAGATGTGTTATTCTGCACTGCAATGGAAACATGATCATGATAATAATGAGAAATAGCTTTCTCCTGCAGTTCACCATGTGTGGTTTCCATGGAAGATGCAGAAACAGTAGCACCATTACGCATTGGCACTGTCTTGTTAGTTAATCCCAAGACAATGTCTTTGCTGTGGTAATTAAGGTTTTGATTCTTTTTATTTGTAACTTGGACTCCTGGTGGCTCTGGATTATCCTGTTCTAACTTACTCAGGTTATATTTAATTTCTCCATTTATCACCTCATTTTCTCTGACTTTCTTTAATGGATGGAACCCAGAAAGCAGTGGTTCACTAAGTGTGCGTTTTACTCCACCATTTTGTATATTGTTTTCATGCACAAGGTCAGAACTGGTATAATCCTGATTACTCTTTATGTGTGTTACACCATAGCTGCTTTTAACTGGTAAATATCTATCACCATTAACATGAAGATGTCGTTTTTCCATTGGTAGGTTCCCATTTTGCAGCCTGTCTGTCTTTGTTTGACAACCAAACGATGGATATAATAAGAATGGACTCAATCTATTGCCCTCATCATGATTGGTTCTCTCCTTTTCCATCTGGTCTGCTCCGGGGCCATCCACAAAGCTGCCCTACCTAAAAAAACAGAAAAAACATTATTTAGATACATGTAGAAGCAATTTTAATGTAAAAGCAAATAAAAAAATTAATTATGAATATATATATATATATATATTTACACTGCTTTCGTAATATTTCTAGTATTAAACCTTTTAGCAAACAGACAATGGGTTTGCATGAGTCATAGAAATATTTTATATATTTATGCATCTCTCTCTCTCTGCGCTTTTTAATGCTCTATTTATATATTTATATATAAAAATTAAATATATAAAAATAACAAGAGTATTGCATTGAGCAATGATACTTTTTTATTGGACTAACTATACATTTATAAGATGACAAGCTTTCGGAAGAGTGTCTTCCTTTGTCAAGTCTGAAGCAATACTGACCAATTTGATGGAATTTACAGATTATATCTTAAAACACAGGCTAAAAAGACAAAGTGTTACAGAGATCTGAATGCGACCTCTATAACACTTTGTCAATTTAGCCTGTGTTTTAAGATACAATCTGTAAATTCCATCAAATTGGTCAGTATTGCTTCAGACTTCTTGATTGATAATAAATGGCTTCAGCCAAACACTAACCATGAGTGAAAGAAAAGTTTTTGTGTTATCATTCATATTCTCTGAAAAATTGGCAAAGAAATCATAAATTCTGCCAGGGTATGTAAACATATGAGAGCACAACTGTGTGTATATATATATATATATATATATATATATATATATATATATATATATACATACATACACATATACATACACACACATACATACAGTATCTCACAAAAGTGAGTACACTGCTCACATTTTTGTAAATATTTTATTATATCTTTTCATGTGACAACACTGAATAAATGACACTTTGCTACAATGTAAAGTAGTAAATGTCTAAAGCGTTGGCAACAAAAGTGAGTACACCCCTAGGTGGAAATGTCCAAATTAGGCCCAAAGTGTCAATATTTTGTGTGGCCACCATTATTTTCCAGCACTGCCTTAACCCTCTTGGGCATGGAGTTCACCAGAGCTTCACAGGTTGCCACTGGAGTCCTCTTCCACTCTTACATGACAACATCACGGAGCTGATGGATGTTAGAGACCTTGCGCTCCCCCACCTTCCGTTTGCGGATGCCCCACAGATGCTCAATAGGGTTTAGGTCTGAATACATGCATGGCCAGTCCATCACCTTTACCCTCAGCTTCTTTAGCAAGGCAGTGGTCGTCTTGGAGGTGTGTTTGGGGTCTTTATCATGTTGGAATACTGCCCTGCGGTCCACTCGCCGAAGGGAGGGGATCATGCTCTGCTTCAGTATGTCACAGTACATGTTGGCATTCTTGGTTCCCTCAATGAACTGTAGCTCCCCAGTGCCGGCAGCACTCATGCAGGCCCAGACCATGACACTCCCCACACCATGCTTGTAGGAAAGACACACATGTCTTTGTACTCCTCACCTGGTTGCCGCCACACATGCTTGACACTATCTGAACCAAATAAGTTTATCTTGGTCTCATCGGACCACAGGTCATGGTTCCAGTAATGCATGTCCTTAGTCTGCTTGTCTTCAGCAAACTGTTTGCTGGCTTTCTTGTGCATCATCTTTAAAAGAAGCTTCCTTCTGGGACGACAGCCATGCAGACCAATTTGATGCAGTGTGCGGAGTATGGTCTGAGCAGTGACAGGCTGACCCCCCACTTTTCAATCTCTGCAGCAATGCTGGCAGTACTCATATGTGTCAGGGTGCAAGGAATCAGACTGAGACGAGAAGTGCAAAAATAATCACACCTTTATTAATAGCAAAAAATAATAAAAAGTCCACAAGTCAAATAACAAGCCAGGAGTCAAAACCAGAGCTGGTAGTCAGACGAGCCGAGTCAGGAGCCAAAGCGAATAGACAGACGAGCCGGAATCAGGAACAAGGAAAACAGAGTCAGGAACAAGCCAGGGATCAGGAACCAGGAAGGACGTCAGGCAGCCAGGTAATACACAGGAACTCTCACAAACAGGTCTGAGACAACGCAAAGGCAAAGCATACTGAACAGAGGCCCTTTAAATAATAAGTGATGACATCACAATTCTGAGACTGCATCCTGTCTCACATGGATGATGCACACCAGTCTGGCCATAAAAGGAAGTGCAGGCAATGAGCAGCATCCCCCACAATGCACCAAGTCAGGAAGAGAGGTGAGTAAAATGGCTGCCAGCAGCACATGGCAAACACAACAGGGAAAAAACCCTGCCAATATGTCTATTTCACAAAGACAACCTCTGGATATGACGCTGAGCACGTGCAATAAACTTCTTTGGTTGACCATGGCGAGGCCTGTTCTGAATTGAACCTGTCTTAAGAAACCGCTATATGGTCTTGCCCACTGTGCTGCAGCTCAGTTTCAGGGTCTTGGCAATCTTCTTATAGCCTAGGCCATCTTTATGTAGAGCAACAATTCTTTTTTTCAGATCCTCAGAGTTCTTTGCCATGAGGTGCCATGTTGAACTTCCAGTGACCAGTATGAGAGAGTGTGAGAGCTATAACACCAAATTTAACACACCTGCTCCCCATTAACACCTGAGACCTTGTACCACTAACAAGTCACATGACACCGGGGAGGGAAAATGGCCAATTGGACCCAATTTAGACATTTCCACTTAGGGTTGTACTCAATTTTGTTGCCAACAGTTTAGACATTAAAGTGAAAGTAAAGTTAACCCCATCTCTATGTATAATATCATTAAATGTTTAAAAATAATATGAGTTTCATTCATCATATTTGATATAAATCGTTATATTTCAATATATTAACTTTCTAATTTGATTTTATTTCGTTCCAAAATTCAACCTGTAAAAATTATTATTTTTTTTACTTTTAATCACGTTTTTCTTAACCAACTGATTTTTCGGCCGTTAGGCGGCCGTCATCCGACGTCATCCACCCCTTTACTCATTGCCGCATATGCAAATGATTTTTATTTGGTTTCTCAACCCTGCGCGCTCCTGTTTCGCGCATGTGTGTTTACAACTACCAAGTGGGAATCCCTACAGACTACGTCATCTCTTTTTGCAGACGCCTTTTATAACCTCAAGTTGTAATAATGTGCCTTGTTCTGCACAGCCTTGTTACCTGTCTGTACGAGAGACAGGAGCTGCATTTATTGATATCGTTGAAACGTTTCTTACAAAACATCGATCTATCAACTAGATTCTATAGTACAATTGGGCAAACAAAGTTAATAGATCGATGTTTTTAAGAAACGTTTCAACGATAGCAATAAATTCAGCTCCTGTCTCTGATTGCATAGTAGTGAATGAATATACCTATTTATTCACTACTATGTTACAAGGCAAATTAGCGCATGCGCATTTTGAAGTAATAGGATGGCCATTGATTACCATCGGCGAGTAACGCATGCGCAATTGAATTCAGGGTTGTGAACGCGCATTTGAGAGCGGGTGGGACCGCTGAAGACGTAACTAAATGCCTAAGGAGGAAGTAGGGCTTGGGAGGAGCCGGGAGATAAACGGTAGGGAATTGGAAATAAGTTTTTTAATAAAAATATTTGAAAAATAAAAAAAAAGACTTAGCGACTAATATAAGGTGATAGGGAGAAATTGTATATTGGATTCAATAAACTATAACTTTACCTTCACTTTAATGGCTGTGTGTTTTTTGAGGGGACAGCAAATTTACACTGTTATACAGTGTAGCAAAGCATCATTTCTTCAGTGTTGTCACATGAAAAGATATAATAAAATATTTTTAAAAATGTGAGGGGTGTACTCACTTAGCCAATCGGAATTAAGGTAGGAATATTCTGATTGGCTGATGGAATCAGCCAATCAGAATCAAGTTCAATCCGATTGGCTGATCCAATCAGCCAATCAGATTGAGCTCGCATTCTATTGGCTGTTCCGATCAGCCAATAGAATGCGAGCTAAATCTGATTGGCTGATTCCATCAGCCAATCAGAATATTCCTACCTTAATTCCGATTGGCTGATAGAATCCTATCAGCCAATCGGAATTCGAGGGACGCCATCTTGGATGACGTCATTTAAAGGAACTGTCATTCGTCGTTCAGTCGTCGGCCAGGATGGATGTTCCGCGTCGGAGGTCTTCAGGATGCTGCCGCTCCGCTCCAGATGGATGTCGAAAGAAGATGCCGCCTGGATGAAGACTTCAATCGGATGGAAGACCTCTTCTGCCCCGCTTGGATGAAGACTTCAATCGGATGGAAGACCTCTTCTGCCCCGCTTGGATGAAGACTTCTACCGGATCATGGACATCTTCAGCCCCCCGCTTGGGCTTGGATCAGGACATCGGAAGAGCTCTTCAGGACGGATCGGTGAACCTGGTATGGTGAAGATAAGGTAGGAAGATCTTCAGGGGCTTAGTGTTAGGTTTATTTAAGGGGGGTTTGGGTTAGATTAGGGGTATGTGGGTGGTGGGTTGTAATGTTGGGGGGGGGGTATTGTATGTGTTTTTTTTACAGGCAAAAGAGCTGAACTTCTTGGGGCATGCCCCGCAAAGGGCCCTGTTCAGGGCTGGTAAGGTAAAAGAGCTTTTAACTTTAGTAATTTAGAATAGGGTAGGGCATTTTTTATTTTGGGGGGCTTTGTTGTTTTATTAGGGGGCTTAGAGTAGGTGTAATTAGTTTAAAATTGTTGTAATATTTTTCTTATGTTTGTAGATATTTTTTTATTTTTTGTACTTTAGTTAGTTTATTTCATTGTAGTTATTTGTAGATATTGTATTTAATTAATGTATTGATAGTGTAGTGTTAGGTTTAATTGTAGTTATTGTAGGTATTTTATTTAATTAATTTAATGATAGTGTAGTGTTAGGTTTAATTGTAACTTAGGTTAGGATTTATTTTACAGGTAATTTTGTAATTATTTCAACTAGGTAACTATTAAATAGTTCTTAACTATTTAATAGCTATTGTACCTGGTTAAAATAATTACAAAGTTGCCTGTAAAATAAATATTAATCCTAAAATAGCTACAATGTAATTATAATTTATATTGTAGCTATATTAGGATTTATTTTACAGGTAAGTATTTAGCTTTAAATAGGAATAATTTATTTAATAAGAGTTAATTAATTTCGTTAGATTAAAATTATATTTAATTTAGGGGGGTGTTAGTGTTAGGGTTAGACTTAGCTTTAGAGGTTATTACATTTATTAGAATAGCGGTGAGCTCCTGTCGGCAGATTAGGGGTTAATAATTGAAGTTAGGTGTCGGTGATGTTAGGGAGGGCAGATTAGGGGTTAATACTATTTATTATAGGGTTAGTGAGGCGGATTAGGGGTTAATAACTTTATTATAGTAGCGCTCAGGTCCGCTCGGCAGATTAGGGGTTAATAAGTGTAGGCAGGTGGAGGCGACGTTGTGGGGGCAGATTAGGGGTTAATAATTATAATATAGGGGTCGGCGGGATTAGGGGTACATAAGGATAACGCAGGTGGCGGCGCTTTGCAGTCGGCAGATTAGGGGTTAATAAGTGTAGGTAGCTGGCGGCGACGTTGTGGGGGGCAGGTTAGGGGTTAATAAATATAATATAGGGGTCGGCGGTGTTAGGGGCAGCAGATTAGGGGTACATAAGGATAACGTAGTTGGCGGTCGGCAGATTAGGGGTTAAAAAAATTGAATCGAGTGGCGGCGATGTGGGGGGACCTCGGTTTAGGGGTACATAGGTAGTTTATGGGTGTTAGTGTACTTTAGAGTACAGTAGTTAAGAGCTTTATAAACCGGCGTTAGCCCAGAAAGCTCTTAACTCAGAGCTTTCCAAACTTTTCATGTTGGTGACACACTTTTTAGACCTACATAATTTCGTGACACAGTAATTCAGTTGTACTAGCAAAAAGGAGATTAAACTAACTTGTTTTAAAAGATACGGACACATACATAAATTATATAATAACAAAATGCATTTACAAGTAACAGCATGTACAGTATGTGCAAGAATTTAAAACAGTTTAATACCACTAATAGCTACTTACTATTTTAATGGGATGTATGAGGTTGATGGGATGAACACAGTTTCTGAATATTTGGTGTAATATTAGATAAAGACACTCACATTTCATCATCAAGCATTTTTAAGCTTCCACTTCCTATCCATATATCAGGAGCAGCAATGCACTACTGGGAGCTAGTTGCAAAAAAATCCCACTGACTTCTGCTCAGCATTTAAGCTGCCACCCTCAGAGTTCTGTGAGTCCGACTGACTACTGCCCGCACTGCAAACACACTGCTGTCCTACTCACTGGCTACACTTGCAGTCACGAGCCGATTGAGGAGACTACACGTGCAGTCAGGAGCCAATGTGCCGCCAAATCCGCCAATGGGAATAGTTCCTACTGAGCTGTGCCAATTGGTTAAGATGATCTGTGACCCACTAGGTATCAATCACGTGTCAACCATGTGATATGCGTAGCAGGCAGATGGAAAGTCAGAAACCAAAAAACAATTTAAATTTTTTTTTTTTTTTTTTAAATTTAATAAAATTTGTGCTGAAGCAGGGACACACCTACACACTGCTGCCGACACACTAGTGTATCCCGACACACAGTTTGGAAAGCACTGTCTTAACTACTGACTTTTTTCCTGCGGCTGGAGTTTTGTCGTTAGAATTCTAACGCTCACTTCAGCCACGACTCTAAATACGGGAGTTAGAAAAATCCCATTGAAAAGATAGGATACGCAATTTACGTAAGGGGATCTGCGGTATGGAAAAGTTGCGGCTGAAAAGTGAGCGTTAGACCCTTTTTTGAGTGACTCCAAATACCAGAGTTAGCCTAAAACCAGCGTTAGGAGCCTCTAATGCTGGTTTTCACGGCTAACGCCAAACTCCAAATCTAGGCCCTAGTATTTAAGCCTCTGCTGTGAAAAGCTAAAAAAACATAATTTATGTAAGAACTTACCTGATAAATTAATTTCTTTCATATTAGCAAGAGTCCATGAGCTAGTGACGTATGGGATATACATTCCTACCAGGAGGGGCAAAGTTTCCCAAACCTCAAAATGCCTATAAATACACCCCTCACCACACCCACAAATCAGTTTAACGCATAGCCAAGAAGTGGGTGATAAGAAAAAAGTGAGAAAGCATAAAAAATAAGGAATTGGAATAATTGTGCTTTATACAAAAAAAAATCATAACCACCACAAAAAGGGTGGGCCTCATGGACTCTTGCTAATATGAAAGAAATGAATTTATCAGGTAAGTTCTTACATAAATTATGTTTTCTTTCATGTAATTAGAAAGAGTCCATGAGCTAGTGACGTATGGGATAATGACTACCCAAGATGTGGATCTTCCACGCAAGAGTCACTAGAGAGGGAGGGATAAAATAAAGACAGCCAATTCCGCTGAAAATAATCCACACCCAAAATAAAGTTTAAATCTTATAATGAAAAAACTGAAATTATAAGCAGAAGAATCAAACTGAAACAGCTGCCTGAAGTACTTTTCTACCAAAAACTGCTTCAGAAGAAGAAAACACATCAAAATGGTAGAATTTAGTAAAAGTATGCAAAGAAGACCAAGTTGCTGCTTTGCAAATCCGATCAACCGAAGCTTCATTCCTAAACGCCCAGGAAGTAGAAACTGACCTAGTAGAATGAGCTGTAATCCTTTGAGGTGGAGTTTTACCCGACTCGACATAAGCATGATGAATTAAAGATTTCAACCAAGATGCCAAAGAAATGGCAGAGGCCTTCTGACCTTTCCTAGAACCGGAAAAGATAACAAATAGACTAGAAGTCTTTCGGAAATTCTTAGTAGCTTCAACATAATATTTCAAAGCTCTAACTACATCCAAAGAATGCAATGATCTCTCCTTAGAATTCTTAGGATTAGGACATAATGAAGGAACCACAATTTCTCTACTAATGTTGTTAGAATTCACAACCTTAGGTAAAAATTTAAAAGAAGTTCGAAAACACCGCCTTATCCTGATGAAAAATCAGAAAAGGAGACTCACAAGAAAGAGCAGATAATTCAGAAACTCTTCTAGCAGCCAAAAGAAAACTTTCCAAGAAAGTAATTTAATGTCCAATGAATGCATAGGTTCAAACGGAGGAGCTTGAAGAGCCCCCAGAACCAAATTCAAACTCCAAGGAGGAGAAATTCACTTAATGACAGGTTTTATACGAACCAAAGCTTGTACAAAACAATGAATATCAGGAAGATTAGCAATCTTTCTGTGAAAAAGAACAGAAAGAGCAGAGATTTGTCCTTTCAAGGAGCTTGCAGACAAACCTTTATCCAAACCATCCTGAAGAAACTGTAAAATTCTCGGAATTCTAAAAGAATGCCAGGAAAAGTGATGAGAAATACACCAAGAAATGTAAGTCTTCCAGACTCTATAATATATCTTCCTAGAAACAGATTTACGAGCCTGTAACATAGTATTAATCACAGAGTCAGAGAAACCTCTTTGACTAAGAATCAAGCGTTCAATCTCCATACCTTTAAATTTAAGGATTTGAGATCCTGATGGAAAAAAGGACCTTGCGACAGAAGGTCTGGTCTTAACGGAAGAGTCCACGGTTGGCAAGATCCGCATACCAAAACTTGTGAGGCCATGCTGGAGCCACCAGCAGAACAAACGAGCATTCCTTCAGAATCTTGGAGATTACTCTTGGAAGAAGAACTAGAGGCGGAAAGATATAGGCAGGATGATACTTCCAAGGAAGTGACAATGCATCCACTGCTTCCGCTTGAGGATCCCTGGATCTGGACAGATACCTGGGAAGTTTCTTGTTTAGATGAGAAGCCATCAGATTTATTTCTGGAAGTCCCCACATTTGAACAATCTGAAGAAATACCTCTGGGTGAACAGACCATTCGCCCGGATGTAACGTTTGGCGACTGAGATAATAGGCCTCCCAATTGTCTATACCTGTGATATGAACCGCAGAAATTAGACAGGAGCTGGATTCCGCCCATACCAGTATTCGAGATACTTCTTTCATAGCCAGAGGACTGTGAGTCCCTCCTTTATGATTGATGTATGCCACAGTTGTGACATTGTCTGTCTGAAAACAAATGAACAATTCTCTCTTTAGAAGAGGCCATGACTGAAGAGCTCCGAAAATTGCACGGAGTTCCAAAATATTGATTGGTAATCTCACCTCCTGAGATTCCCAAACCCCTTGTGCTGTCAGAGACCCCCAAACGGCTCCCCAACCTGTCAGACTTGCATCTGTTGAAATTACAGTACAGGTCGGAAGAACAAAAGAAGCCCCTTGAACTAAACGATGGTGATCTGTCCACCACGTCAGAGAGTGTCGTACAATCGGTTTTAAAGATATTAATTGAGATATCTTTGTGTAATCCCTGCAACACTGGTTCAGCATACAGAGCTGAAGAGGTCGCATGTGAAAACGAGCAAAGGGGATCGCGTCCGATGCAGCAGTCATAAGACCTAGAATTTCCATGCATAAGGCTACCGAAGGGAATGATTGAGACTGAAGGTTTTGACAAGCTGAAATTAATTTTAGACGTCTCTTGTCTGTCAGAGACAGAGTCATGGACACAATCTATCTGGAAACCTAAAAAGGTTACCCTTGTCTGAGGAATCAATGAACTTTTTGGTAAATTGATCCTCCAACCATGTTCTCGAAGAAACAATACAAGACGATTCGTATGAGATTCTGCTAAATGTGAAGACTGAGCAAGTACCAAGATATCGTCCAAATAAGGAAATACCACAATACCCTGTTCTCTGATTACAGACAGAAGGGCACCGAGAACCTTTGTAAAAATCCTTGGAGCTGTTGCTAGGCCAAACGGCAGAGCCACAAACTGTTAATGCTTGTCTAGAAAAGAGAATCTCAGAAACTGATAGTGATCTGGATGAATCGGAATATGCAGATATGCATCCTGTAAATCTATTGTGGACATATAATGCCCTTGCTGAACAAAAGGCAGGATAGTCCTTATAGTTACCATTTTGAATGTTGGTATCCTTACATAACGATTCAATATTTTTAGATCCAGAACTGGTCTGAAGGAATTCTCCTTTTTTGGTACAATGAAGAGATTTGAATAAAACCCCAGCCCCTGTTCCAGAACTGGAACTGGCATAATTACTCCAGCCAACTCTAGATCTGAAACACATTTCAGAAATGCTTGAGCCTTCGCTGGATTTACTGGGACACGGGAAAGAAAAAATCTCTTTGCAGGAGGCCTTATCTTGAAGCCAATTCTGTACCTTTCTGAAACAATGTTTTGAATCCAAAGATTGTGAATTGAATTGATCCAAATTTCTTTGAAAAATCGTAATCTGCCCCCTACCAGCTGGGCTGGAATGAGGGCCGCACCTTCATGTGGACTTGGGAGCTGGCTTTGGTTTTCTAAAAGGCTTGGATTTATTCCAGACTGGAGATGGTTTCCAAACTGATACCGCTCCTGTGGGTGAAGGATCAGGCTTTTGTTCCTTATTGTGACGAAAGGAACGAAAACGATTATTAGACCTAAATTTACCTTTAGATTTTTTATCCTGTGGTAAAAAAGTTCCTTTCCCTCCAGTAACAGTTGAGATAATAGAATCCAACTGAGAACCAAATAATTTATTACCCTGGAAAGAAAGGGAAAGCAAAGTTGACTTAGAAGACATATCAGCATTCCAAGTTTTAAGCCATAAAGCTCTTCTAGCTAAAATAGCTAGAGACATATACCTGACAGAAGATTAACAATGCTATGAGAATTATGATCTGTAACTTGTTGCGCTAAAGCTTCTAACCAAAAAGTTGAAGCTGCAGCAACATCCGCTAAAGATATAGCAGGTCTAAGAAGATTACCTGAACATAAGTAAGCTTTTCTTAGAAAGGATTCAATCTTCCTATCTAAAGGATCCTTAAAGGAAGTACTATCTGCCGTAGGAATAGTAGTACGCTTAGCAAGAGTAGAGACAGCACCATCAACTTTAGGGATTTTGTCCCAAAATTCTAATCTGTCAGATGGCACAGGATATAATTGCTTAAAACGTTTAGAAGGAGTAAATGAATTACTCAAATTATTCCATTCCCTGGAGATTACTTCAGAAATAGCATCAGGGACAGGAAAAACTTCTGGAATAACTACAGGAGATTTAAAAACCTTATTTAAACGTTTAGATTTAGTATCAAGAGGACCAGAATCCTCTATTTCTAATGCAATTAAGACTTCTTTAAGTAAAGAACGAATAAATTCCATTTTGAATAAATATGAAGATTTATCAGCATCAACCTCTGAGACAGAATCCTCTGAACCAGAGGAACCATTATCAGAATCAGAATGATGATGTACATTTAAAAATTCATCTGAAAAATGAGAAGTTTTAAAAGACCTTTTACGTTTACTAGAAGGAGAAATAACAGACATAGCCTTCTTAATGGATTTAGAAACAAAATCTCTTATGTTAACAGGAACACTCTGAGTATTAGATGTTGACGGAACAGCAACAGGTAATGTAACATTACTAAAGGAAATATTATCTGCATTAACAAGTTTGTCATGACATTCATTACAAACAACAGCTGGAGGAACAGATACCACAAGTTTACAGCAGATACACTTAACTTTGGTAGATCCAGCACCAGGCAGCGTTTTTCCAGAAGTATCTTCTGACTCAGTGTCAATCTGGGACATCTTGCAATATGTAATAGAAAAAACAACTTATAAAGCAAAATTGATCAAATTCCTTAAATTACAGTTTCAGGAATGGGAAAAAAATGCCAATGAACAAGCTTCTAGCAACCAGAAGCAATAAATAATGAGACTTAAATAATGTGGAGACAATATTGACGCCCATATTTTTTAGCGCCAAAAAAGACGCCCACATTATTTGGCGCCTAAATGCTTTTGGCGCCAAAAAAGCGTCAAAAATGACGCAACTTCCGGCGACACGTATGACGCCGGAAACAGAAAAAAAAAATTTTGCGCCAAAAAAGTCCGCGCCAAGAATGACGCAATAAAATTAAGCATTTTCAGCCCCCGCGAGCCTAACAGCCCACAGGGAAAAAAGTCAAATTTTAAGGTAAGAAAAAAATTGATTTATTCATATGCATTATCCCAAATATGAAACTGACTGTCTGAAATAAGGAACGTTGAACATCCTGAGTCAAGGCAAATAAATGTTTGAATACATATATTTAGAACTTTATATAAAAGTGCCCAACCATAGCTTAGAGTGTCACAGAAAATAAGACTTACTTACCCCAGGACACTCATCTACATGTAGTAGAAAGCCAAACCAGTACTGAAACGAGAATCAGTAGAGGTAATGGTATATATAAGAGTATATCGTCGATCTAAAAAGGGAGGTAAGAGATGAATCTCTACGACCGATAACTGAGAACCTATGAAATAGACCCCGTAGAAGGATATCATTGAATTCAAATAGACAATACTCTCCTCACATCCCTCTGACATTCACTGCACGCTGAGAGGAAAACCGGGCTCCAAACTGCTGCGGAGCGCATATCAACGTAGAATCTTGCAAACTTATTTCACCACCTCCATAGGAGGCAAAGTTTGTAAAACTGATTTGTGGGTGTGGTGGGGGGTGTATTTATAGGCATTTTGAGGTTTGGGAAACTTTTCCCCTCCTGGTAGGAATGTATATCCCATACGTCACTAGCTCATGGACTCTTGCTAATTACATGAAAGAAAATCAACTGATATAAGAGACGGCCTGGAGGGGGTTGAAAACAGGCAGATATTTAGATATTATAAAGTATATTAATATAACAATGTTGGTTGTACAAAGATGGGGTATGGGTAAAGGTGTTATCAATATTTTTAAACAATAAAAAAATCAAGTAAACTGTCACTTTAAGAATAGTGAATGTTTTAAGGCCTAAAATTGTATCTTGGATACTTGCTTTAAAAACTATATTACCCTTGTGGTTTTTAACTCCCAATATGATTTATTTTTTCATTAGTAAACACAATACAAAACAATGGTTAAAAAATTGTAAGATCAATAAACTCTGTATTAGTGGTTTGGAATGTGCTTTGGCGTGTATAAATGTATTTTTAAAATGTGTTTTAATTAACATCTTACAACTATTATGTTAGTTGTTGTTTGGGTTCTTAGGGCTAGATCTGTTTATTTACATGTATATATATAAATAAATCAATGTAAATATTTGCATAGGAAATTAGCACATCTAGGCAAGTATCCCCGCTCGCTTTTCCCCAGAAATTCTTAATATACAATGTTACCAATGCACAAGAGAATTGTGGGTAAGATATGCAAATTAGATATGCAAATTCTCATTTTTTTTTTTGCTTAAAAAATACTGTTTTGACACAGCGATCCTTTTAACAGGATTATGACAGCAAACCAGAAATCACTCACTAGACAAGCCTGTTTCGTTCTTTTTGGAACTCATCAGTAGGAGATAGATTTCCGGTTGCTGCATTGGAGACTGGTAACATTGTATATTAAGAATTTCTGGGGAAAAGCGAGCGGGGATACTTGCCTAGATGTGCAAATTTCCTATGCAAATATTTACATTGATTTAATTTTGAGACATGGAGGATTTTAATTTCAGTTTTTTATCTCCCCCCCATAATTTTAATTAATTTATATATATTATATATATATATATATATATATATATATATATATATATATATATATATATATATATATATACACACGGTCGTATGCAAAAGTTTAGGCACCACTGACAATTTCCATGATTTTCATTTATAAGTAATTGGGTGTTTGGATCAGCAATTTCATTTTGATCTATCAAATAACTGAAGGACACAGTAATATTTCAGTAGTGAGATGAGGTTTATTAGATTAACAGAACATGTGCAATATGCATCAAAACTAAATTAGACAGGTACATAAATTTGGGCACCCTTGTCATTTTGTTGATTTGAATACCTATAACTACCTAGCACTGATTAATTGAAACACACAATTTGTTTGGTGAACCCATTAAGCCTTGAACTTCATAGACAGGTGCATCCAATCATGAGAAAAGGTATTTAAGATGGCCAATTGCAGGTTGTTGTTCTATTTGACTCTTCTCTGAAGAGTGGCAACATGGGGGCCTCAAAACAACTCTCAAATGACCTGAAAACAAAGATTGTTCAACATTATGGTTTAGGGGAAGGCTACAAAAAGCTATCGCAGAGATTTAAGCTGTCAGTGTCCACTGTGAGGAACATAGTGAGGAAATGGAAGACCACAGGCTCAGTTCTTGTTAAGGCCAGAAGTGGCAGGTCAAGTAAAATATCGGAGAGGCAAAGAATGGTGAGAACGATCAAAAACAGCCCACAGACCACCTCCAAAAGCCTACAACATTATCTTGCTGCAGATTCTGTTACTGTGCATCGTTCAACAATTCAGCGCACTTTGCACAAGGAGAAGCTGTATGTGAGAGTGATGCCACGCCACAAACAGAGTCGCTTGAGGTATGCAAACACATTTGGACAAGCTAGCTTCATTTTGGAAGAAGGTGCTGTGGACTGATGAAACAAAGATTGAGTTATTTGGTTATAACAAGGGGAATTATGCATGGCGGCAAAAGAACACAGCGTTCCAAGAGAAACACTTGCTATCCACAGTAAAATTTGGTGGATGTTCCATTATGCTGTGGGGCTCTGTGGCCAGTGCCGGTACTGGGAATCTTGTTAAAAGTTGAGGGTCGCATGCATTCCACTCAATATCAGCAGATACTTGAGAATAATGTTGAGGAATCAGTCAAAGTTGAAGTTATGCCAGGGCTGGATATTTCAACAAGACAACGACCCAAAACACTTCTCAAAATCTACTCTGGCATTTATGCAGAGGAACAAGTACAATGTTCTGGAATGGCCATCCCAGTCCTCAAACCTGAATATCATTGAAAATCTGTGGGGTGATTTGAAGCGGGCTGTCCATGCTCGGCAACCATCAAACGTATTTGAACTGGAGATGATTTGCAAGGAGGAATGGTCCAAAATAACTTCATCCAGAATCCAGACACTCATAACAGGCTATAGGAAGCGTCTAGAGGCTTTTATTTTTGCTTAAGGCGGCTTTACTAAATATTGATGCAATATTTCTGTTGG
The DNA here is from genome assembly GCF_027579735.1 of Bombina bombina. Taxonomy (NCBI): domain Eukaryota; kingdom Metazoa; phylum Chordata; class Amphibia; order Anura; family Bombinatoridae; genus Bombina; species Bombina bombina. The sequence goes on along the minus strand of NC_069500.1, from coordinate 984,492,411 downwards.
GGTGCCCAAATTTATGCACCTATCTAATTTTGTTTTGATGCATATTTCACATTTTCTGTTAATCCAATAAACCTCATTTCACTACTGAAATATTACTGTGTCCTTCAGTTATTTGATAGATCAAAATGAAATTGTTGATCCAAACACCCAATTATTTATAAATGAAAATCATGGAAATTGTCAGGGGTGCCTAAACTTTTGCATACAACTGTATATACATACATACACACACACTTTATTTGGACAAAAGTAAGCGGACACACCTACAAATTATTAAGATTAGGTGTTTCAGACACACATTGCTAAAATTTCATAAACTTCAGCACAGTCATGAAATCTCCATAGACAAACATTGGCAGTACAATGGTCTTACCAAAAAGTTCATTGATGTAAAATGCAGCACTATCAGTTAGTTTGTGAAATGTATGCCCTACAAGATCGATCTCAGTCAACTGTAAGTGTAATTATTGGTAAGTGGAAGAATCTAGGAGCATTAGCGGCTTAGCCACAAGGTGGTAGACCATGCAAACTCATAGAGCATGGCTGCTGGCTGGCTGGCTGCTAAAGCATGAAGTGCGTAAAAGTCTATCAGCTGTTGCATCACTCACTACAGAGTTCCAAACTGCTTCTGGAAGCAACATCAGCACAAGAACTGGGAGTCAGGAGCGTTATAATACAATATACAAAATAATCAGTTGCATAGTGCTTGAGTTATAAAGTATCACAAAGTTTATTTGATAGAAGTTAGCATTTCCTAATCGTATTAATAGACTTCAGAATAATATCCGGAAAGGAATACATACTGTTGCAGCACATGCATAACCCACAAACTGATAAAGCATTTTAGCCACTGACTCCACACTGTGGCCCTACAATGCTTTTTTTCTGTTTCTCAATATCTCCAAATTGAATACTGTATACATGTGAACATATTTACCATATTTACCTTCAGAAACAGATAACTTCCACACAAAACACCTGCATACCCTCCCCAGTCCCACAACAAATGTACTCTCCCCCACACATACAGGGTCTAAACACAGTGACACTGAGTGCTGTACAATGTTTATAAGACAAGTAGACAACAAACAGTAAAAAGCAATAGACATATGATAACAAAACACATTTTCTGTTAATCCAATAAACCTCATTTCACTACTGAAATATTACTGTGTCCTTCAGTTATTTGATAGATCAAAATGAAATTGTTGATCCAAACACCCAATTATTTATAAATGAAAATCATGGAAATTGTCAGGGGTGCCTAAACTTTTGCATACAACTGTATATACATACACACACACTTTATTTGGACAAAAGTAAGCGGACACACCTACAAATTATTAAGATTAGGTGTTTCAGACACACATTGCTAAAATTTCATAAACTTCAGCACAGTCATGAAATCTCCATAGACAAACATTGGCAGTACAATGGGTCTTACCAAAAAGTTCATTGATGTAAAATGCAGCACTATCAGTTAGTTTGTGAAATGTATGCCCTACAAGATCTATCTCAGTCAACTGTAAGTGTAATTATTGTTAAGTGGAAGAATCTAGGAGTATTAGCGGCTTAGCCACAAGGTGGTAGACCGTGCAAACTCACAGAGCATGGCTGCTGGCTGGCTGCTGAAGCATGAAGTGCGTAAAAGTCTATCAGCTGTTGCATCACTCACTACAGAGTTCCAAACTGCTTCTGGAAGCAACATCAGCACAAGAACTGGAAGTCAGGAGTGTTATAATACAATATACAAAATAATCAGTTGCACAGTGCTTGAGTTATAAAGTATCACAAAGTTTATTTGATAGAAGTTAGCATTTCCTAATCGTATTAATAGACTTCAGAATAATATCCAGAAAGGAATACATACTGTTGCAGCACATGCATAACCCACAAACTGATAAAGCATTTTAGACACTGACTCCACACTGTGGCCCTACAATGCTTTTTTTCTGGTTCTCAATATCTCCAAATTGAATACTGTATACATGTGAACATATTTACCATATTTACCTTCAGAAACACAGATAACTTCCACACAAAACACCTGCATACCCTCCCCAGTCCCACAACAAATGTACTCTCTCCCACACATACAGGGTCTAAACACAGTGACACTGAGTGCTGTACAATGTTTATAAGACAAGTAGACAACAAACAGTAAAAAGCAATAGACATATGATAACAAAACACAAGCACCAGGTGACCAGTATTTCCTGTAAGCCTGACAGGCAATGCATATCGCTGGCTTTGCAGGTGAGGCTCTAAATCATGCAGAAGTAATAGTCCTATGGATTAGCAATAATCCTATTATTTGACTGCACTGTGCCAGGTTTCTTTTTATATCAGAATTTTTGTCACTGTATTGTTTACGTGACAAAGGAGGAGAAAAAGCATTTTGCCACTTTCAAGGTCATTTTAGCAACTATCTTGGCAGTGAAAATGTGCAAGATGAAACTTTTGCATACAACACATGAAGAAAAGACAGAGTTTGACAAATCCGAAGCCAATGTTAAGGTGTCAACCAAACCAATCAAACGTTTAGGAAAAAGAACTAGAATTTTATAAGCCATGGGTCCAATGCATCCCAGATTTGTCAAGCCCTGTCCTTAGGAAACTGCATGTGTACGAGTTTTAAGTATATATTTATATGCATAAAACAAGGATCAATGCATATGCTATTTATGTTTAATCAAGCCATGCACCAAGTGAGTAAGTGTTGCTAAATAAAGTAAGGAATAAGCAGACAAAGTACTGCAACAATTACCTAATAAAAAGCATAATCTAAACTACAATTAATTATGCAAATCCACTGTGTTGACTGGTCCTTTAATACCTTAAAATACCTTCCAACATTTCCCAGAGGCTTTCTATGACCAGGAGGTGAGGAGGACCTGTGTTTTGTGAGTGGAGCTGCTAGTGTTGTAGGCGGAGTCTAGGTAGTCCCTGTTTATGTCCTCCAAACTAGGAATTTGACCTGAAGCAGCAGTAGGAGGCACAGCAGAGCTCCCAACCCATAACAATCCTGCAATATGTGTGACAGGAGTGCTGATTTACAATGCCACTATAAATATGGTCAATCAATAATTGTATTTTTACTGTTTTACAGTAATGTTGATTGGACTGTTAGTCATGTGATTTGTACAAAAATAGCATTAAGCTTTGATCCCTTTTTATTGCACAAACAATATATTTTAAAAGACAAGCTTTTTATAGTTCCCTCTGTTCTTCAGTTCTGTAGCTATCCTGATTATTATGATGGAATTTACAGACAAGATCTTAAAACAGGGAATGATTAATAGTACAGTAAGTGATAAAGAGTTCTGAGAATAAGGGGTGTAGGAAAATCATGCAGGGGTCTAAGGTGAAATGTGCATGGAGTCTAACAAAAGCCAGTAAAGGAGACAGACATAAGCCCAATAAAATTATAGGCTGATACAAAGACAAATATATATCTATACAATATCAATCTGCACAAAGATATTGGGCTAGATTACTTTTAGGATCAGACGTGGGGTTAAATGCTCTAATATTGTTTTAAGTATTGATTTTTATTGCCCTCTTTTTGGCACAATATAAAAATCCAATTCACATCCACACATCACACAAGGGGTTTTCAGTTAAAATATTTTAAATCTATAATTGTCCCTTTTGGGCACACAGATAGACCTCACAAAATTAACAAAATGACAACCACCTATAATTTTAAGTGCTTAATAATTTGTTCTCATTGGTTTTTATTTGTAATGTATGGATCTGATATTGATTTTTTATTGCCCCTTTTTTAGGCGCAATCTTAAATTCAAACATACTGTACTACTTCTTACTTATTCTTGCTGTTCTTCAGCAACAGGTAGTGGGATATTTTTACCCTTTTCTGCGGACAGCATAAATCGTGGCCAAAAGGTATAACGCAACTAAAATTAGTCTCGCCATCCAACCAGAGCAATTTTGCAACAATTTCAGGACAATATTGAGAAATTAATGTTAAGTCAATTTGGCCTTTATCACAAGTTTTTTTAGGACAGCAAATTTTAGTTTCTAGTATATATATATATATATAATTTTAAATTTATATAGGTAGGCTCATATGCTAATTTCTAAACCATTGAAGGCCGCCTCTTATTTCAGTGCATTTCGACAATTTTTCACAGCTAGATATCGCTAGTTCATGTGTGCCATATAGATAACATTGTGATCACTCCCATTGAGTTACTTAACATTGAGTTGGCTAAATCAGGGCTCAACAAACCCAGGAGCCAGGGCGCAACTGGCTCCTAGAATTTTACCCCTGGCTCCTAAGTTTTTGGGTTATTCTCCATATATCTATATAGAAATACCACTGTCTGACTCCTAAATTTTAAACAGATTAGTCGACCCCTTGGCTAAAGGCAAGTCAAAACAACTAAAATAAGGGTGCAGTCTGCAGAGGCTTAGATGCAAGGTAATCACAGAGGTAAAAATTATGTTAATATAACCGTACCAAACCAAACTTATCTAGAACTAAGTCCAGATATGCAGGGGTGCCACAGAGTCCAGCTCTCAACTGAGCAAAGCAAGGTCAAATTAAATGAGACCAGATTTTGGGGGTCAAATTTAGAAAAAGTGTTTTTTTTCCCCATTTTTTCATCATATTTTTTTATACTAGTAGAGGCTTATTTGTAATAGAGTTACATTACACCTTTACCCAAAGTTTGAGCCTTGCGGAGCCCTTTGGATCCTGGTCCCGTAGGCCGTGGTGTCAGTGAGCTGGAGCGCTGTGAGACTCCAGTCTGCGTCCAATAGCACGATAGAGTGCTGCCTTATTTGTGAGTATACTGTGAGCGAGTGATATTTTTACCTGCCTGTCTGTTTGAAGCTGATTCGCACAAAGGAAGCGCTTCTATTCTATTTTCTGACTTTTCAAACCGAAGTTGGGTAGTTATTAATATAACCGTGTTGGTTATGCAAAACTAGGGAATGGGTAAAAAAGGGATTATCTATCTTTTTAAACAAACATTCTGGAGGAGACTGTCCCTTTAACCATTACTAAATAATTAAGATATGTTGATCAAAATGTTTAATTTTGGGATGTTTTGATAAATAAAGAAATTATCAGAGCTGCTGCAATATGTGCTAATTTCCACTACACTAGACAGGCTGGAATGGATTCTGCATGATTCAGATCCTTGACCCTGCTACATGCTACTCAGTCATTAGCTGATCTATGCAAAAGCTCCTTAAAGGGACACTGGACAAAAAAAAAATATTTTGTGATTCAGATAGAGCATGCAATTTTTTAATTTACCTCTATTATCAATTTTTATTTGTTCTCTTGCTATCTTTATTTGAAAAATAAGGCATCTACGCTTTTTTTCTTGGTTCAGGACTCTGGAAAGCAGTTTTTTATTGGTGGATGAATGTATCCACCAATCAGCAAGGACAACCCAGGTTGTTCACCAAAAATGGGCCGGTATCTAAACTTACATTCTTGCATTTCAAATAAAGATACCAATTGAATAAAGAAAATTTGATAATAGGAGTAAATTAGAAAGTTGCTTAAAATTTCATGCTCAATCTGAATCACAAAAGAAAAAATTTGGGTTCAGTGTCCCTTTAACTGCCTACAGCATGGGAGGATACAATAAAAATATGCAGCAGGCTTTTCAGTGTATATGCCTCAGAACTGCAAATTAATACAAATTATGGTAGTAATTATTTTTATATACATATCATTGCAGTGGGTGCTCAATTTCTGTCATATATCATACATGGATAAAAAAACATATATTAATGTCTGTTTAAAAAGTTAATAGACTAATAAGAATCTGTAGCTCTTCGACCAAATTACTATAGAAAACAAACTTATTGCCTTCGTAGACTGTATAATTCTACTGCACAGGGCAGCAGTTTGCATTATCATTACCCTTTTTCTCAATAATTAAACTGCCTTGAAAGCTTGCATCTTTGTTAACAAACTGTATAATTCAAGTGGGACATATGTTCTTTGATTAAATTAGACCCAGAGAAATGTTAGTACACATTTATTCAAGAAAATGCATTTACTACACAGCATATAAATAGTTAGTGTGTTGCCCCTTTAATAAAAAATAAAAAAAAGAACTACAAACAGTAAATAAATAACAATGAGTAACATTCTCAAGATGGAAAAGAGTTTAGTCTTGTGAACATCTTGTGAATGTTTCTCCAGATATTTCTAGGACTGAGGGCAAGGCTTATCTTGTTGGGGTTTTTTTTGTGTGGATTCGGCAAATACAAAACACACACTGGTCTTGATGGAATATCAATTAGTCACAAGCTAAACATGTGTTCACTTCCTTTTAAGGATCTATAGAACACATGAGCTACCAACTCTCTCTTTTTTTTTTTTGAGAAATTTACTTTTAACACATTCTCTGCCTATTTAATTCATAAGAATAAAATATTTTTTGTTAAACAATAAATAAAATTAAATTATCTAAAGAATTAAATAAGTATATGCTTTGTTAAAGATAGCAGGAAACCCACCATTTTTCTTTTGAGATTTGTATGGAGCATACTATTTTAAACAACTTTCTAATTTACTTCTATTATCTAATTTTCTTAGTTCTCTTGGAATCCTTTTCTGAAAAGGATACCTAGGTAGGCTCATGAGCTGGAAGCTAGCTGCACATATGTGTCTATTGTCATTGGCTTACCAGTGTATTTAGCTAGCTCCCAGTAGTGCATTGCTGCTCCATCAATAAAGGATACCATGAGAATGAAGCAAAATTGATAAAAGAAGTAAACTGGAAAGTTGTTTAAAAATGTATGTTCTGTCTGAGTCATGAAAGAAAAATTTGGGGCTTAATGTACCTTTAATTTGATCTTCAATGCCAACTTTTGCAAAGACAAGAGTGAAAAAACTCCAATATCTGTGGCAAAGCTCTCTTTTCTTTCTCAAATCTTTGTGAGTGTTAATATTTGCGATCCTGGTCCTCAACCACAGTTACCTAGAAATCTTTAATTAAAGTTGTGTACCAGTTTTTTGCTCCAAACATAAAATAATGAAATCTACAAGAATGGTCGTGGTCTGCTTCAGAGAATATGCTGCACAGGAATTCACAGAACAAGCAAACTATATATTATGGACAGGTAAGAAAAACTCAATGGGAATGGGATATTTCATAACTTACTAGGAAAAATAAGAATCACCTTTTTCTATGAAGGACCTCATGGCTAATTATTATTAAGTTATGTGGGTAAAATTTAGAAATGCTATTAACACAAGTAAAAAAAGTAGATTTTGTTTGATAAAGAGCGTTTTTTTTTTCTTTCTTGAACTATTAAGAGTTTCTCTTTGATACTTTTTATCTACCTCAGGTGATCCAGAACTACAGGTAGATCTTCATGGCGTGATGTAATTTCTTTATTTAGTCTGCAGCCTGTAAGGATATGGCTTAAAGGGACATGAAACCCAAAACATTTCTTTCATGATTCAAATAGAGCATACAGTTATAAACAAGTTTCTAATTTACTTCTATTATCTAATTTGCTTTATTCTCTTAGTATCCTTTGTCAAAATGCATACCTAGGAAGGCTCAGGAGCTGAGAGCTAGTTGTTGATTGGTGGCTGACAATTGGTTCAGATTGTTCCAAGTAGTGCATTCTAAATCACAAAAGAAAACTGAGTTTGATCCCATTTTAAGTAAATATATTTATTCAATGTGTTTGCAAAAGTACACAGTGCAATGTAATAGGCCCCAATCAGGTGGGGCGAGAGCCATATTGGCAAATAAATGTTTCTTCACTGAAAGCTATAAACTGGTGCAAACATATATATATAAAACAAAAAGTGGTAAACTGTACACCTTTAAAGTAAATTTACAATAAAATTGACTGTTATATAGATTCTGACCAGCACAAGCCTTATAATATAAATATGAAAAAGGATTAAAATGCATCCGGAGAAGCATAGGTATCTGACACAACTGCAATATTGCTCTATGAAACGGTTACCATGGCTTTATATCACAAGTGGGTGCTGTAAACATTCATGTTATCACAAATAGACATCTTTTGTGCTCTACTCTTATACACAAATGGATAATGACCAAAATATACAATCCAACCCATAGTGAAAGAAGACTCCAAAGTGTATAAGGTAAAGGAATAAAATAGACATCACTATTTCCCCCTATAGATAGGACAAACAGGTACAATTCGCTCAATATATAATATAACTAAACAACAATAATAACTAAACAATATAAAACCAAATAATATATAAACAGTCAGGTAGCACACATAGAGGAAGTATGCTCCTAAAATAGTAGACAAACCACAACTTGAAGAATAGTTCTCCTATAAGCAGTTCATAGGATGGGGCTGAGGCTGCTCCCTGGATAGAAGTCCTGGCCAACCTCTTGAAGATAACAAAACAAGGAGCAACATAGCGTTATTCTGTTTAATACATCAAATGTAATATATGAGCAGAAGCAACTTACATAAAAAAGCACCGCTGGTGCTAAAAGGGCTGAAAACTCAATGCCACAGAATCTAGCTTTGACTTTATAATGCCACAGTATATATTGTTATATTTTATTATTCGGATATGTGTATTTTTTCTTCATTCCTCTTTGAAACGTTTATGCCTCAAGTCGATTTTTTGTTATTGTGCACCTAAAACCTATTTGCTGCTGTTACAGTTAGAGGTGAGAGACCACAAGGGCCAGTATGCACTTTCAGCACCAGATGATGGTTCTTTTTATTTGTGAGTTGATAAAGTAGTTAAACCAATCAAAATTGAATAAGTGTGCCTGGTGAAGGAGCGAACAAGGAGGGTGAGTAGCGAAGTCTCAAAGTCAAAGAAGCCAGGTTGTGCTGGTAGGCGTAGTTGTGCAACTTTCAAAGACTTGGATTCCCAAACAAAACACTGTATAGCAGGCTTGGTAATGTCTTGCTCTGTTTTCTAAGCTATTCTAATATATTAGAAAAACTGCCTTTCAATTCAAGAATCTTTAAAATTAAAAAAACAATATAACAGCACAATCTAGTTTAACACACAACATAAAAAAAGAAACATTGATTTTTGCAGACCTCTAAGGAAGCAAAGATATGGAAACAAAAGTAAGAGAAAAATATGCTAATGAATTCAGTATTGATGACAAATGCCCAATACCGCTGTTTGTTCACCATGTTGCGCCAATATAACTATATTATAAAACCTTTGCGAACTCTAGCTAGAAGCATATTTCAAATGTATAAACAGTGAAACCTGAAATATTAAGAAAAAGGGGTAATGTTAGAGAACCATTAGGAAAAGTGCAGAAAAATGTAACAAATGTCCTCTTGCAGTGTAGGACTAAAGCTGATTTAACCAGAGAAATCTGCCAACAAGGGAATCTTTAGAGATCTAAGTTGCATCATTTTGTTTGTGTAAAAATAAAAGGCTTTATTTCTTAAGAACATTTGTTATTTTTAAACAAACTATTTCCCTTTACTGTGTGTTTAAACCCTGTGCCAACCTAGCTGGTGATCAAATGAGAAACAGGCATACATGTGTATGCTCCAGTTATTGACTGTAGCCTCATCTGGAGAATAATGAGAGTGTTCAGGGAAATTAATCTTGACTAAGGACCCCGTGATCAAAGCTCACCAGCATGGCGAGAAATCATGCAAAATCTTTTTTTTATTATTATATTTTTACATGTGTCTCTCCTTCACACCCAGAACCCTCCAGTCTAAGTGTTCAAAAAACAAACCCTTTTTAAATGTGTTTATCATCTTTTACAACTATTATAAAAAAATGATATACTGTATGTATATATATATATATATATATATATATATATATACACATACACACACAGGTAGATCTATATACTAATACAGTATATATTTAAAAATGCAAAGAACATTTTCTATAAAACTGATTATAAAAAGATTTTTCTTGTTTTCATCAGGTATTTTAGTTGAAAGGGCCCCAAAGTGTATATATGTATATATATATGTATATATATATATATATATATATATATATATATATATATATATACACACACATATATACATATATAAATACATAAATACACATGCACATATATATATATATATATATATATATATATATATATACAAAATAACCCTTTCCTTTCAAGTACCTTGCATTATATCATATACCTTTTAAAATATTTTAATACGTAATTTTTATTAGTGTATATATGAGTGAAACACTTTATTTTAATGTAGTTATGCTGTTTGGTGCACATTATTTTTTACTCTTATCCTTTATGTAAGGTCTTCACTCACACAAACCCAACATGCGCAAATTTAGATTGCACTCGAGCGAACGCGTTTACTTTCAACTTGTAATATGTGCTCAAGTTAGCGGGGGCGTGATATTAGTTCTCTCTACTCTTTTTAGAAGAGGCTTAGACGCAAGGTCATCACAGAGTTAAAAAGTATTTTAATATAACTGTGTTGGTTATGCAAAACGGAGGAATTGGTAATAAAGGGATTATCTATCTTTCTAAACAATAAAACAAATGGAGTTGTCAGTTCCTTTAATGCTTACCAAAAACACTAATCTTTCAGTGTGATCCAGGTTTTTGAGATGTATTATATTTACTTATAAACCGGTCTGACTGAATGGAGATATTTCATGGAAGACAAAATACAGTTTTTGATGAGTTGGAGTTACATAACAAGAAAAGTAGGGGGTATCGGTTGGACAGGAAAAGTATGTACTAAACCAGAATTACTACATTTATCATGATTAACCATTGTATAACAGATGTTATCATATGGTATAAAAATAAGTGACGCAACAAGTATATGTAGATATGCTCTCACACAGCATACATCATAGACTCTAGGATCTGTCTTACTATAACAAATTGGGTGCTGCTTTCTGGGAGAACCACTTTTCAAGGTATAAGTTATGCAGTCCATGTTTTTCGGTGGAGAAAGAAGCTATAAACTACTTATACAAAGTCTAAGCAAAATACCGTACTGCCAATGAATGAATCCCTGCATTCTAATACAAGTGTGTAAAGACAAACCTCTATCATCTGTCACTGACAATCACGTCACCATGATTATATTTTGCATAATTTTAGCAAGATTATTTAAAGGGAAATGAAACCCAAAATTTTTCTTACATGATTCAGATAGAGTATGCAATTTTAAGCAACTTTCTAATTTACTCCTATTATCAATTTGTCTTCGTTCTCTTTGTATCTTTATTTGAAAAGCAGGAATGTAAGCTTTGGAGCCACCCCTTTTTTGGTTCAGTACATGGGTAGTGCTTGCTAATATAGCCACCAATCAGCAAGCGTTACCCAAGTGCTGAACGAAAAATAGAAGGCTCCTAAGTGAAAGAAAAAAAATTGCGTTTCCTATCCCTTTAAATGCTCAAACACTACACTGCAATCATAAATATGCACCTGGATGTTCATATTTAAGTTATAAGTGTTAAGGTGTGATCTGAGCTATAATTGATTTATTTGTAATTGAACCAGAAAATAATCTTCACTAACATGAATTGAATATGCAAAAGATTACCATGATAGGATGTCATGTGTTCCATATTTCTACAAAAGTGTTTTTTGATGGCTTGGGATATAGTGATGTCAGATTCTCTTAGTGAAAGTAATGGTGAAGCTAATGCACTGCAAAACCTTTTCTTAGAAGGTCCCTAATGGTTTATAATGGCTTTAGATTTGAAAACCCACAAAAAGGCATACAAGAAAATTGAGAGAGATTAGAATAAACCCTAATATTTCCTGTATGGGCTTTTGACACGTTTATTAATAAACATGAATAGATACATTTGAATGAATGTGTATATTATTTGCATGAGTATGAATTAAAAAAAGCACTGCTACACTCTGCAAACAGATTTATTTACCCCAGCAGTGGAGATAAGAGGTAAAAATGTTGATGCCCACTACTTTATGAAAATTAAAACCTTATAAATATTAGGGAGAAGCAAAAATTTGTATTCTGCATTCGTTATAGAAATGAATGGCGAGTATGGCAACAGGCAGCAGCATTGCACTATTTCCAGCCCCAGATTTATTAGTGTAAAACACAAATATATGAGCAAATTCAGATATTTATGTGTTGCACTTTTACACTAATAAAATAGACGAATGCTGCTGCCTCTTTCTATAACAAATGTTTGCTCATCCCTATCAAATATTTATTCAATATTTATAACAATTAATAATTAAAAGTACATTTTCGCATTATTCTCATGCTAATCTTTGCTTTGAGAAATATTGATTTCAGTAAGTGCTTTATTAGGCAGGCAGTCTGTTCAATTAATTAATAACTTTTAAAAAGTTATTAGATCAGTGATACATGATGCATATGGTAACAAAGGCTTGGATCTCTAGACTACACTCTGCAATTCAGATACCATCTGTTTGCAGTTTAAATACAAAGCTAGAGAATGCCACACCTGACCCATTCCATCTTCCAGCCCCATAGCTTTCCTGTCACCAGACTGCTGAGCTCACTTGGTTGACGCCCACTGCTGCCTCTCCTCTAATCCTACGCCTCCTTACTGTAGCTACAGATGATATAAGCATTTCTTACGACGACTGCACACACAGATCAGTTTTACTTATATCAGCACAAAATACCATGAATATGCAAACATAATAGAAATTAAAAATGTATAACATTAGCATGTTTATTAACTAGAATTGTTGTATATGTAGTGAACAAAACTTTAAAAAGAGCCAGGCAGATAATGATACATTATATAATGCATTTAAAGGTGTGTTTCCAAGGAGAGTACTGTGTGTAATAGGTAGCATTACACAATTTTAGCTAAAAAAAAAGTCAAGACTATCAGACCAACGACTACATCTTTTTTCTAATATTCTATATTAAAGGGATATAACACTCAAACGCATTTCAGTTTAGAAAAGAAGCGTATTTCTTTCCAACACGCATGTTTTTGGTTTAGAAAAGAAAAAGAGATATCACTGTTTTAGTAATAGATTTTACTGTGCATGGAGCATATAGAAACATTCCTTGTGTGTGCACACTCTTTAAAGGGATATAAAACCCAAACATTCTCTTTTGTGATTCAGACAGAGCATACAATATTTAAAAAGTTTCCTATTTACTTCTATTATCAGATTTGCTTTGTTCCCATGATATTCGTTGTTGAAGAGATACCTAGGTAGGTGTATGGAGCACTACATGGCTGCTATCTAGTGGTGCTCCTGCAAATGGATAACATTCTTGCAAAACTGCTGTTCTATATTGCTCCAGATACGTGCATGCTCCTGAGCTTACCTACCTGCCTTTAAACAAAAGATACCAAGAGAATAAAGAAAAATTGGTAATAGAAGTAAATAAGAAAGTTGTTTAAAATGTCATGCTCTAGGAGCTGCTAAAGCGGTGCTCAGAGGTGAAACTCTGGCCTACAATATAGCACTCACCAAGAAATTGAAGCTAAGGGAAAAAGAAATACATAAAGCATTAACCAATGCATATAATAAATTTATGCTCCATAAAAATGCCCTAAACTGGGATAAGTATGTGCAAGCTAAAGAAGTCCGGGATACATTTATTCGGACTCAGCAAACACAGAAAGAATTAAAAATTCAGGCCAAACTGTACAGATTTGGGAACAAGTCTGGAAGGATGTTGGCCAGATTGATTAATAACGAAAAAAAGCAATCCTACATCGAAGAACTCCTGGATAAGGGTGTGCGAATATCAAACTCCGATAAAATTGCAGATGCACTTCTGAAATATTATCAAGATGTATACTCTTGTAAGGGCTATGATCATGATAAATCTGCAGAGTTTTGGAATAAGATCATAAGCCCCTCGGTAACAGATGATTGTATTAATAATCTCAATACCCCTATATCAGCACAAGAAGTAGCTGAGGCAATCTCTAGACTTCCTATTAATAAGGCAGCGGGTCCGGACGGACTACCTAGTGAATTTTATAAAATACTTTCTTCAGAAATCTCCCCTTACTTAACAAATTTATATAATGATTATTATATTAACGGTAAATCAGTAACAGCTTCATTCTCATCTTCTTATACGACCTTAATATTAAAGGGAGGAAAGGATCCGCGGCTCAAAGAATCTTATAGGCCAATAGCTTTACTCAATTCAGACTACAAGATTCTAACCTCTATTTTAGCATCCAGGCTACAGCTAATCCTACCAAAAGTAGTCCCCACGGACCAAGCTGGCTTCTTAAATGGACGAAATTCCTCGGCTAAAATTAGAGAGGTATTAGTCACGCTGGAATATTTTGAAAAAAACCTGCGGACGGGAGAGGGGAGAGAGGAAATACCTGGTATACCGGATATGGCTATTCTTTCCATTGACGCAGAAAAAGCGTTTGACTCTGTCACCTTCAAACACTTTAATACATCTTTACTGAAATTCGGCATTAAGGGTAAATTTCCTGAATTTGTAGAGAATCTCTATAAATGCTCAGCCACAAGTTTGATAGTCAATGGAGCTGTATCACCACCAATAACCTTGGAAAGAGGAACTCGCCAGGGTTGCCCTCTCTCCCCACTCTTGTTTGATGTGGCTATTGAGCCCTTGGCAATTATGATAAGACAAAGCTTGGAGGGAATAAAGATCTCAAATCATGAGATGAAAATTGGTCTATATGCAGACGATGTTCTGCTGTACTTATCAAATACTAAAATTAACATCCCAAAGCTCATGCAGATAATTGATCATTTTGGTTCCTTTGCAGGATACAAAATAAACGCATCCAAATCAGAAATCTTCTGGATTCGTAGGAATAGTGACTCATGTATAGATAATCCATTCAAAAGAGTAATAAATTCATTTAAATATTTAGGGATAAATATCCCGACGAAATCTGACAATTTATATGAACTAAATATACCTCTAAATCAAGGAAAAACTCAGAACTTGGCAAAGCTTACCACTTTCAATTTCGGGACGAGTGGCATTGTTTAAAATGGTCCTCCTCCCGAAACTGTTATATATACTTCAGAATGTCCCAGTTATTCTTTTTGAAAAGGATGTACGGCTGATCAACAGTTCAACTAGTCAATTTCTTTGGCAGGGGAAAAAAGCACAAATATCTATTAACAAGCTTTCTCTTTCATGCGAGCTGGGAGGTCTGGCACTCCCAGATATTAGGGCATACAACCTTAGCTTCTTGGCACGTATAGCGACTGGCTGGATTCTGTCTAAAGACTACATTTTAAATAATCATTTTGAAACTAATATCTGTGACCCCTACCTCCCCTTAGCACTACTACATTCCCCTCCTAAAGAGGTACCTCCAGAAATTAAAAAGCTTAAAACCATCCTCAATCCTATCAAGGCATGGTGGAAAATATCAAAGCTCCTCTCTATTAACCCTAAGGTTACGAATTACCTTCCCCTGATAGGGAACCCAAAATTCCAACCCGGACTACATTCTGAGGTTTTTAAGAGATGGCATAACTCTGGATTAAATAAAATGATCTTATTGATAGATAATGATAGAAAATCCATTAAAACATTTGAAAAACTAAAAGGAGAATATAACCTACCGAATAAAGATTTCTTTGCCTATTTGCAGATAAGGCATTTTCTTTCTGAAATTATCAGAGAGGAAGGTTGGTGTTGGAAGCTAGGTAAACTTGAAAATTGGATTACACTTATGAATACTGGCCGGATGTCTATTTCTGTGTGCTATCATCTTCTGGGTGTCAATAGGGGCAACTTAAATCTGGCAAGACTTGCCTCAACATGGGCCTCACTGTCAGAGCAGAACAGGGTGAACTCAAAAACTCTGCAATATTCCATAAATAAAGTGGCAAAGATAACTCTCTCTGCCACATGGCGGGAAGCACACATTAAAGTGCTCCATAGAGCATATTTTACTCCCGAAAAGGGCCGCAGGGTACACAACTCAGGCTTTGACAAATGTCCTAAATGCTCACTCCCAGCAGCTGACATTGAACACGTTTTGGTTCTGTCCAAAAGTGAGAAACACTTGGCGTAAGTTAGAATACTGGCTGAATAGGGTACTGAAAATTCCCTCAGTAACCCTTACCCTATATCAGATCATATTATGTATTGACAATTTAAATAAGCGTCATCCTAACGACAAACTCATCTCCATCTCTATCTTAGCTACCAGATATTTGATTTGTAAAAAATGGAAAATGCGCTCTGTACCTAGTGTGTCTGAAATTAAGAATTGTTTGAAAAAACAATGTTTATTAGAACAGAAGGACACAGACATAAATAATGAAGAAGACATAAGGAATTTTTTTAATAAATGGGCACTATATATTAAGTCACTCTCTGAAAATGAATGAGAATATATGATTCTTCCTTTTCAAAATTCGGAACTGATTCTGTTAGGTATCTGGTAGATGGGGTGGTGGGGGACATGAGAGAGAGAGAGTTTCTTCTACCTGTTTTTTTGGGGGGTTTTTTTCCTTCTCTCTCCCTTTTTGTTTGTTTGTTTATGTGTTTTGTTTTGTTGGTCTTCCTACCAAAAAAAAAAAAAAAGAAAAAACCCAACATAAGGTGATTTAAGGTATTAGTGTTTGTTTTTTGGACTTTAAGAAAAGTAATCTCTTCTTGGAGAAGACTAAGGGCTAGATGCCATCAAATATAATATGCTCTTTTTTTTTTTTTTCTCTTTCTTTTCTTTTTGGGCTGAAATTATGTAAACCTTCAGATGATGATAACTCTTTTTTTGTTGTTCTTCTTTTTTTTGTGAGCCAAGTCCGTATTATTGTATACCATTACTTTTTGTTGGTTAATAAAGAATAAATTTAAAAAAAAAATAAAAAAAAATGTCATGCTCTATCTGAATCATGAAAGAAAAATGTTGGGTTTTATTCCAACTTTTACTAGAAGTATTTATCTAATACAGTGATTTTTAACCTGCCGTGGCACACTTTTTTACATTAAAAAATCCTGTGGCACACCACCATCCCAAAATTTTAAAAAAATCACACATTGTAGCCTAATACAGCATATATATATACACATACATACAAACACACACATACTGTATGTATTGTGCTGTTATGCCATGCCTCCTACAAACTACCCCTGCACTGGGAGTAAAAAACAAGCAACGTTTAAAAAATATGTCACACTGTTGTCAGTCTGCCGTGACACACCTGAGGATGTCTCACGGCACACTAGTGTGCCACGGCACATTGGTTGAAAAACACTGATCTAATACATGCATATTGCAGAAAAGTATGACTTATTTATCAGTCCCTTTAATAATTTTACAATCCATATAAATATACCAGTATAAGTAAATATAGCCATAATGTAAAATAAATCGCTAAAAATAGCTAAAATTCTTGAGTTAAACTTCTCACTGTGTATGCAAATTTAATTAAAAAGGGACAGTCAAGTCCAAAAAAAACTTTCATGATTCAAATAGGGCATGTAATTTTAAACAACTTTCCCATTTACTTTTATAACCAATTGTGCTTTGTTCTCTTGGTATTCTAAGTTGAAAGCTAAACCTAGGAGGTTCATATGCTAATTTCTTAGACCTTGAAGGCCATCTCTAATCTAAATCTGACAGTTTTTCACCACTAGATGGCATTAGTTCATGTGTTTCAAATAGATAACATTAAACTCTTGCACGTGAATTTACCATGGAGTGAGCACCGATTGGCTAAAATGCAAGCCTGTCAAAAGAACTGAAATAAGGGGGCAGTCTGCAGAGGCTTAGATACAAGGTCATTACAGGGGTTAAATGTGTATTATTATAACTGTGTTGGTTATGCAAAACTGGGGAATTGGTAATTAAGGTATTATCTATCTTTTAAAACAAAAAAAATGTTGGTGTTGATTGTCCCTTTATCTATACTGACTCCTACATGACATCTGTAATTACCTACACTCATGCCCAGTGTGTCAGGTACTTACCTAGACCAATCTCACAATGCGCTCCTGCCTCGACATTCCTCCAAGTGGAATGCCAAGCTCTGTCTTCTGCAGTGGCTGCTATCCCTAGGTGCGCGTAGTCACTCGCTTAACTGATTTAAAACGGTCATGCCTAATTACAAGAACTTCCACCTAAGTGGCTACAGGTGTGGGAGTTCCTAGTTAAATACACTCAGTCAGTCCATCACTTTGGGCTGAGTTATTGAGAGTTACACCTTGTCCTCCTGTATAGTGTTATGTAAACAGACAATACTTACCTTGTTCCTGTGTCTGCTGAGTCTCAAGTTGTTACTTACCTTGTTCCCTGGCCTGCTGAGTCTCCTGTACATGCTGTTCCAGTGGCAGCTTACCTGAATCCTGCTGCACGTACCTGGTATTCCGTGGCAGCCTCACCAGGCTCACAGAATCCGCTGGGTATCCTTTGCCTGCTGAGTCTCCTGTGCGTGCTGTACCAGTGGCAGCTTACCGGAATCCCGTGACAGCCTCACCAACAGTATATGCTGGGTATCCTCTGCCTGTTTAAGTCTCCTGTACCAGTGACAGCTAACCTGAATCCTGCTATACTTGCTGCACCTGCCTGGTAACCCGAGACAGCCTCCCTAACAGTGCTCGCTGGGTATCCTGTGCAGTCATCAGACTTCTACTTCCCAGCCCTGTTGTCCACCTCTTTGGTGGAGAATTTTAATCTCCCTGGTGTCTTCCGACTAGGGAGATTGACAACTCCAGCCTGTGCGTGATTGGCTGTGGGCTGGCAGGGTGTGGGATAAAAGCGAGCACAAAGGAGCGCCTGTGTGCGATGTTAAATGCGGGCAGCGAATTGCTGCCCGCCAGAAAAGAAGCCAGGCGGACAGAGGCGAATATGTATGCCCCTGTCCACCATTGTTTGATAAATTGAGCCCTATATCCTTCTCTGTCTTTTCTCTCATCACTCGTTAACTTTGCCCTCTCTTTTTTGCCCCTTTACATTTTTTCTCCTTTGCTTTCTCCTCCTCCCTTCTCACTCTATTAACTATCTTTCAGTCTCTCTTTTACTCTCTTTCTCCACGCCCTAGTTCCTTCTCTTTAATCTCTATTTTCATGTTCTCCCTTATCTCTCTCAGCCTATCTCTATTCTATTAACACTCTCTTCCCTCTCTTTTTTGTTTTTCTCCACTCTCACCTTCCCTCTCTTCAATCTCCCTTCTCTCTCTCTGCCATCTTTCTCCCTTCTTTCTTTTCTCACTGTCTCCTATTTTTTTTTCTTCATCAAAACTTTTTCTTCTCTCCTCCACTTACCTTTTCACTTTCTCCCATCTCTCCCCACTCTATTCTTTCTCTTTCTGTCTTTGTACACTTTTCATTCTCTCCTCCTTTATTTCTCTCCCCACTCTCCCATTCTCACTTTCCTATTACCTTTGTCTCTTCTTCTCTCTTTATCTTTATCATCTTCTTTTTCTCCTTTAATAACATTTGCTTTTATTTTCTCTCTTCTTTCTGTCCATTCTCTCCCTGCTCCATTAACTTTTGCTTTTATTCTCTCTCTTCTTTCTGTCCATTCTCTCTCTATTCACTCACTTTTAATTCTCCTTTCCACAAACTTTAATCAACCTCACCTCATGCTTCCGCCTCTATATTCCCTCTTCATTGTCTCTCTTTCTACATTTTCACTGTACTCTTTCAGTGAAATCCAGGGCAATTCCTATTCAAATTTAGGTTAATTTTTGCATTTTGTTTTGTGTCAAGGTGCCTCATATTTGAGCCTTGCCTAAGGCCTCACTAACTCAAGAGCCAACTCTGGTTATCAACTTTGGCTTTCCACATGTTTTGGAACTACATTTCCCATGATGCTCAGACACTTTAATGCAGGGATGGGAAACCTTGGTATTCCTGATGTTTCAGAACTACATTACCCATGATGCTTAGGCACGCTGAAGTACAGTTGATCATCATGGAAAATGTAGTTCTGAGACATCTGGAGGGCCAAGATTCCCATCCTTGCTTTAAGGGTACCAAGCATAGGCTTTAGTAAAAAAAAAATCAAGACAATCCTAACAGGTTTGAAATGCTACATGATAGTTTACTATTTTTTAGGAGAAGTTTTGGCAAAAATACATAACAATTTTCAAACAGCTTTTAATGACTTGGCTCTGCAGGAACCCAATCAGGTACTTTGAATTGAGACCCCCCCTGTCAATGATATTCAACTTCATCACCAAATACATTTCACACAGGTTTTCAGATACTTTTTGGATTTTGTTGAAACACCTCCTTATGGTCTTGAAAAATCATTTAAAAACATTTTTAAACCAGCTTGCTCATTTCATGTTATTAAACCAGATTGGTTTTTTTAACTATACAATCTATACACAACTACAATATTATTATTATGTTAATTTATTATGGAAATAAAGTGTCTGAAAGTTTATAAACTATTATAAAATTCCATAACACATAAATGTATCATTAGTTAAGTGACAACCTGCATTCAAACACTTTAGGCATCATCGTCTATAATGAATCAGATTAACAGAATCAGAGTTTATATTATAATACAAATCACCTACTTATAGCAATGTACTAGCAACATTAGAAAAATGAGCAAACCTGTTCAAATAAAGAAAAAAGTGCTACTTGGCAAATTAAATAAGTTATAGTTTTTCTCAAGAGTCTCTATACATGTTCAGAAAATAAAGGTTTAAAATCATTAAAGGGATACTAAACCCAATGTTTTTCTTTCATGATTCAGATAGAGCATTAGATTTTAAGCACCTTTCTAATTTACTCCTATTATCAATTTCTCTTTGTTCTCATGCTATCTTGATTTGAAAAAGCAGTACTGTAAGCTTTAGAGCCGGACCATTTTTTGTTCAGCACCTGGGTAGCACTTGCTGATTTGTGGCTAAATGTAGCAAACCAATCACCAAGCTCTACCAAAGTGCTGAACTAAAAATGGGCTGGCTCCTAACCTTTTATTACTGCTTTTTCAAATCAAGATAACATGAGAACAAAGAAAAATTGATAATAGGAGTAAATTAGAAAGTTGCTTAAAATTGCATGCTCTATCTGAATCATGAAAGAAAAAATGTGGGGTTAGTATCCCTTTAAGTATAGCTGAACAGATCCAGAAAATAAGTGGGGGGATCTCTCCATACTTCAAGTTTAATATTGACTGTCTCCTCCAGGTGTCTGATGATGATGATGGCTTCCATAAAGATGAAAGGTTGCTATAATGATCTAACAAGTCTCCCTGTTTTAATTCAATACAGATTCTGTTATTTCTAATTCTCAACAGTTGCCCATAGTAGCTTTGACAATGATGAAATGGCATATTGCTATATCATAATATAATGATATAGTATATATTATGATATACATACCTAGTATTCCTTAAGGGTACACAGCATCATAATGCCCACTGCGATATATTTTATTCATACAAACTAGGCCTGTGCATTCAGGGTGTTGGATGCCTCTGAATGTGGAAGGAGGAGGCCGCTCTAGGCGTTCTGCTCTTTTTGGAGTCGGATTTCTGCTTGTGAAAGTGCAACACACTAAGATCTAGCTTTGCACTTTCACAAGAAGAAATCCGGCTTTGAAGAGAGCTGAAGGCAGCAAATTATCACTTTCTTCCGCAGTCGGAAGCATCCAAAATCTCTGAATGCACATGCCAAATACAAACATTAAAGCAGATTACATAACAGCTAGCATATGCTTCTGTATGCAAACCTGCCATTTAGTTCCTTATCAGCATTCAAAGAGAAGCCTACATCACCCCTAATATAT
Source organism: Bombina bombina (assembly GCF_027579735.1). Taxonomy (NCBI): domain Eukaryota; kingdom Metazoa; phylum Chordata; class Amphibia; order Anura; family Bombinatoridae; genus Bombina; species Bombina bombina. The sequence continues at coordinate 984,470,742 of NC_069500.1, read as the reverse complement.
ACATAGTTCCCACCTACCAAATAGCACAAATTATTTTCTCAAAATTGTGCATGGGTGCATTTTAAATATAAGCAGTTTGCAATTTACTTCTATTACCAAAAATGCTTCTAGTAAAAGTTATTGTTTTTCACCGACATACACACATATGTTGTGAGGGCCCATTATCTAGCATTCAAACACTACACCTTATAAAAGAGTCAGCAGTTATATGACACAAATCTTCACAGGCACAATACACATCACCCAGCATATGTGCATATGCTGCTGAAAAACAGTAATCATTTTTACTAGGAGCATTTTTGCCAATGAAGTATACAGCAAAAAATATTTCTATTTAAAACAGAAACACTCCCATGCACATTTCAAATTTTGACCTTTCTATCTCTTTAACCTATTATCCACCACACTTTATACAAGGAATACATATATCAATAGAGAGGGCAATGCATACATGCTTAATTACTGCTTAGAAACAGCTGGTGGTGACAAATGTAAATGAAACCTAGGAACTAGACACATATCTATAGAAGTCTGGGGAGAGATTAATATATTGATAGGAAATATGCAGAATAATCCAGAAAGTTAGGCATGAGAATTTAAATTTTAGGAGCTGTAAAAATTTTAAGAGTTATGGAACCTCCTTGTTTATATTATAATGTTCAAAAGACTGAGCAGAAAAACATTGTTCAAGGAAGAATATGAATGCTCATGAGGAGACTCCTTCACTGCATAAGTATATACTAATTCTATCTGTATAACATCACATAACACGATAAACCAGAACAGGACAAAAGTAAACAATTAATTTATATATATTATTCTATGACAGTTATACATATCTGTATGCATGCACTTCATAGAGCATTCTTTTTTGTTAACCCCTTAACGACCAACGACGTATGGGGTACGTCCTGCAAAAAAATGCAGTTAATGACCAAGGACGTACCCCGTACGTCGTTGGTCTTTGAAAGCAGTGGAAGCGATCCTGATCACTTCCAACTGCTTTCATGTTATAGCAGTGATGCCTCGATATTGAGGCATCCTGCTATAACATTTTTTAGCCGTCCGATGCAGAGAGAGCCACCCTGTGGCCCTCTCTGCATCGGCCATCAATGGCTATGTTCGTTGGTGGGAGCTGATCCAGGGAGGCGGGTGGGTGGCCATCGGTGGGAAGGGGGGCGGGATCGAGTGCGCGCGCGTGCGCGGGAGTGGGAACCCTACACTATGGAACAACAAGTAAGGTGGTACTTGGTGGGAGAGAGGGTGGGAACATTATACATTTTAACGATCTGGGAGGGTGGGAGGTTGGGGGTTGAGGGGGGGCAGCTACACTACAGAAAATAGTAGTTTTAAAATAATAAAATAAAAAATTTGATAAAAAAACATTTGATTTCAAACTGGGTACTGGCAGACAGCTGCCAGTACCCAATATGGCGCATAATAAGGCAGAGAGGGGGGTTAGAGAGCTGTTAGAGAGCCCTAATTGAAGGGGTTAATTAGGGAGCTTGTAGGGAGCACCAGCATTTTAAACATAGCACTTGCTTAGGGAGCCTAAGGTGCATGTGCCATCTGGTAATGACTCAATTTGTTCATTGCTGACATGATACATGATACTGGTGCTCTGAACAGCTGCAGTATTTAAAATGCTGGTGCACTGAGAATATCTAGCTATGCTTCACATGCACGAGCAGAGAAAAATGTTAACACTAAAACAGTGATAACTTTTACTAGAAGCATTTTTGCCAATACATGTATATTGCAAATATGTTTCTATTCAAATATGTATTTCATCTATGTGCATTTAAAGGGGCATAATACTCATATGCTAAATCACTTGAAACTGATGCAGTATAACTGTAAAAAGCCGACAGGAAAATATCACCTCAGCATCTCTATGTAAAAAAGGAAGATATTTTACCTCACAATTTCCTCAGCTCAGCAGAGTAAGTTCTGTGTAAAAAGTTACACTCAGCTGCTCCCAGCTGCAGGTAAAAAAAAAATTAAAAAAAAAATGAAGAAATGAACAGCAGCAAATCAGCATCAGCAGTGCTGAGGTCATGAACTCTTACTGTGATTTCATGAGATTTGACTTAACTCTCATGAGATTTTATAGTAAGCTTCCTTTACCTGATTGGTGAAATAATATGAGAGTTCACGAGGCTCATCCTTTCAGCTGTCCCAGGACAGACATACTAATATGCTGCTTAGAAATCCTTTACAATGGGAGGTGGCTACTCAGGAACTTTCGAGGTAAAATATCTTTCTTTTTTACATAGAGATGTACAGGTGATATTTTCTAGTCAGCTTTTTACAGCTATGCTGCAGCACTTTAAAGTGTTTAAACATTTGGGTATTATGGCCCTTTAAATTTTGACCGGCATGTCCCTTAAAAATACTTTAGGTTATGGAATGGAATGGCTGTTCTTTAGCATTTATTGACACTGCATGAGACTATTTATTTGCCAAAAACGATAACAGATCTGAAGTCAATAAAAAATAATTATTATGTGTACCTTTACTATTTTTCACAAGACTAATGTACAGTAAGAGTAAAAACAAAGTCTATTGAGAAATAATTGGTGGTGGTGATTGTTGGTGAGAGATTCTGAAGGTGTAGTTTACAGAGAAACTAAGTAAATACATTTTTATAGAAAAAGTTTCTTTAATTTTAAACATGTAAATGAAATAATTGCATGAACAAATTAAACACTCATTAAAACAGGGCGCAATAAAACCAGGTGCCAGGGAGCCAATGGCATTTTAAAATTAGGCACTCACACCCTGATTTAGAGTCCCCGGGCAAAGCCCCCACCACCATCAGCTGCACCTAAAATTTAGCTTGGTGCGGGTAGATCCTTTATGGGCCACACAGCTGAGAAGTCCAAATCCAAATTGTATTGTCTTATTACACAATATGTGTGTTTATGCATGTATCTGTATATTTGTATATGTGTGCGTATGTATGTATATACACGCACAAACTAATATTTTTTATAGGAAACAGAATTTATGCTTACCTGATAAATTACTTTCTCCAACGGTGTGTCCGGTCCACGGCGTCATCCATAACTTGTGGGAATATTCTCCTCCCCAACAGGAAATGGCAAAGAGCACAGCAAAAGCTGTCCATATAGTCCCTCCCAGGCTCCGCCCCCCCAGTCATTCGACCGACGGACAGGAGAAAAAAAGGAGAAACTATAGGGTGCCGTGGTGACTGTAGTTAAAGAAAGAAATTTATCAAACCTGATTAAAAAACCAGGGCGGGCCGTGGACCGGACACACCGTTGGAGAAAGTAATTTATCAGGTAAGCATAAATTCTGTTTTCTCCAACATTGGTGTGTCCGGTCCACAGCGTCATCCATAACTTGTGGGAACCAATACCAAAGCTTTAGGACACGGATGAAGGGAGGGAGCCAATCAGGTTACCTAAACGGAAGGCACCACGGCTTGCAAAACCTTTCTCCCAAAAATAGCCTCCGAAGAAGCAAAAGTATCAAATTTGTAGAATTACATATCTGATCAACAGAGGCCTCGTTCTTGAAGGCCCATGAGGAAGCCACAGCCCTAGTAGAGTCCGGCAGTCTCGTAAGCCAATCAGATGATGCTTTTCAGCCAAAAGGAAAGAGAGGTAGCAGTAGCTTTTTGACCTCTCCTCTTGCCAGAATAAACGACAAACAGAGAAGACGTTTGTCTGAAATCCTTTGTTGCTTCTAAATAGAACTTTAAAGCACGGACTACATCTAAATTGTGTAACAAACGTTCCTTCTTTGAAAACTGGATTCGGGCACAAAGAAGGAACAACTATTTCCTGGTTAATATTCTTGTTGGAAACAACTTTTGGAAGGAAACCAGGTTTAGTACGTAAAACAACCTTATCTGAATGAAACACCAGATAGGGCGGATTACACTGCAGAGCAGATAATTCAGAAACTCTTCTCGCAGAAGAAATAGCAACCAAAAACAGAACTTTCCAAGATAACAACTTGATATCTATGGAGTGTAAGGGTTCAAACGGAACCCCTTGAAGAACTGAAAGAACTAAATTTAGACTCCAGGGAGGAGTCAAAGGTCTGTAAACAGGCTTGATCCTGACCAAAGCCTGAACAAAAGCTTGAACATCTGGCACAGCTGCCAGTCATTTGTGTAACAAGACAGATAAAGCAGAAATCTGTCCTTTTAGATTACTCGCTGATAATCCCTTATCCAAACCTTCTTGGAGAAAGGAAAGGATCCTAGGAATTTTAATCTTACTCCATGAGAATCCCTTGGATTCACACCAACAGATATATGTTTTCCATATTTTATGGTAAATCTTTCTAGTCACAGGTTTTCTGGCTTGTACCAGAGTATCTATCACAGAATCCGAAAACCCACGCTTAGATAACATCAAGCGTTCAATTTCCAAGCCGTCAGCTGGAGAGAAACTAGATTTGGATGTTCGAATGGACCTTGTACTAGAAGATCCTGTCTCAAAGGTAGCTTCCATGGTGGAGCCGATGACATATTCACCAGGTCTGCATACCAAGTCCTGCGTGGGTCACTGAGGCCTTCTCCTATTTGATCCTGGCTACCAGCCTGGGAATGAGAGGGAACGGTGGAAACGCATAAGCTAGGTTGAAGGTCCAAGGCGCCACTAATGCATCCACTAGAGTCGCCTTGGGATCCCTGGATCTGGACCCGTAGCAAGGAACCTTGAAGTTCTGACGAGACGCCATCAGATCCATATCTGGAATGCCCCATAATTGGGTCAATTGGGCAAATACCTCCGGGTGGAGTTCCCACTCCCCCGGATGGAAGGTCTGACGACTCAGATAATCCGCCTCCCAGTTTTCCACTCCTGGGATGTGGATCGCAGATAGGTGGCAGGAGTGATCCTCCGCCCATTTGATGATTTTGGTCACCTCTCTCATCACCAGGGAACTCCTTGTTCCCCCCTGATGATTGATGTAAGCAACAGTCGTCATGTTGTCTGATTGGAATCTTATGAATCTGGCCTTTGCTAGTTGAGGCCAAGCCCTGAGGGCATTGAATATCGCTCTCAGTTCCAGAATGTTTATCAGGAGAAGAGACTCTTCCCGGGACCATAGACCCTAATAGACTGGCGTCGGTCGTGACGATGACCCACTCTGGTCTGCGGAAGCTCATTCCCTGGGACAGGTGATCCTGGGCCAGCCACCAACGGAGTGAATCTCTGGTCTTCTGATCTACTTGAATCACTGGAGACAAGTCTGAATAGTCCCCATTCCACTGTTTGAGCATGCACAGTTGTAATGGTCTTAGATGAATTCGCGCAAAAGGAACTATGTCCATTGCTGCAACCATCAACCCTACTACTTCCATGCACTGAGCTATGGAAGGCCGTAGAACAGAGTATAGAACTTGATAAGCGTTTAGAAGCTTTGACTTTCTGACATCTGTCAGGAAAATCTTCATTTCTAAAGAATCTATTATTGTCCCCAAGAAGGGAACTCTTGTTGACGGAGACAGGGAACTTTTTTCTATGTTCACCTTCCACCCGTGAGATCTGAGAAAGGCCAGAACGATGTCTGTGTGAGCCTTTGCCTTTGAAAGAGACGACGCTTGTATTAGAATGTCGTCCAAGTAAGGTGCCACTGCAATGCCCCTTGGTCTTAGAACCGCTAGAAGGGACCCGAGTACCTTTGTGAAAATCCTTGGAGCAGTGGCTAGCCCGAATGGGAGAGCTACAAACTGGTAATGTTTGTCCAGAAAGGCGAACCTTAGGAACTGATGATGATCTTTGTGGATAGAAATATGTAGATACGCATCCTTTAGATGCACGGTGGTCATAAATTGACCCTCCTGGATTGTAGGTAGAATCGTTCGAATAGTTTCCATTTTGAACGATGGCACTCTGAGAAATTTGTTTAGAATCTTTAAATCCAGAATTGGTCTGAAGGTTCCCTCTTTTTTGGGAACTACAAACAGATTTGAGTAAAACCCCAGTCCTTGTTCCACAGTTGGAACTGGGTGTATCACTCCCATTTTTTAACAGGTCCTCTACACAATGTAAGAATGCCTGTCTCTTTATTTGGTTTGAAGATAAACGAGAGATGTGGAACCTTCCCCTTGGGGGTAGTTCCTTGAATTCTAGAAGATAACCCTGAGAGACTATTTCTAGTGCCCAGGGATCCTGAACATCTCTTTCCCAGGCCTGAGCAAAGAGAGAGAGTCTGCCCCCTACTAGATCCGATCCCGGATCGGGGGCTACCCCTTCATGCTGTCTTGGTAGCAGCAGCAGGTTTCTTGGCCTGTTTACCCTTGTTCCAGCCTTGCATCGGTTTCCAAGCTGGTTTGGTCTGGGAAGCATTACCCTCTTGTCTAGAGGCTGCAGAGTTGGAGGCCGGTCCGTTCCTGAAATTGCGAAAGGAACGAAAATTGGACTTATTCTTAGCCTTGAAAGGTCTATCTTGTGGGAGGGCATGGCCCTTACCCCCAGTGATATCTGAAATAATCTCTTTCAATTCTGGCCCAAAGAGGGTCTTACCTTTGAAAGGGATATTAAGCAATTTTGTCTTGGAAGATACATCCGCTGACCAAGATTTTAGCCAGAGCGCTCTGCGCGCCACAATTGCAAACCCTGAATTTTTCGCTGCTAATCTAGCTAACTGCAAAGCGGCATCTAAAATAAAGGAATTAGCTAACTTAAGTGCGTGAATTCTGTCCATAACCTCCTCATACGGAGTCTCTCTACTGAGCGACTTTTCTAGTTCTTCGAACCAGAACCACGCTGCTGTAGTGACAGGAATAATACACGAAATAGGTTGAAGGAGGTAACCTTGCTGTACAAAAATCTTTTTAAGCAAACCCTCCAATTTTTTATCCATAGGATCTTTGAAAGCACAATTGTCCTCAATAGGAATGGTTGTGCGTTTGGCTAGTGTAGAAACTGCCCCCTCGACCTTAGGGACTGTTTGCCATAAGTCCTTTCTGGGGTCGACCATAGGAAATAATTTCTTAAATATAGGAGGAGGGACAAAAGGTATGCCAGGCTTCTCCCACTCCTTATTCACTATGTCCGCCACCCGCTTGGGTATTGGAAAAGCATCGGGGTGCACCGGGACCTCTAGGAACTTGTCCATCTTGCACAATTTTTCTGGGATGACCAAGTTGTCACAATCATCCAGAGTAGATAGCACCTCCTTAAGCAGTGCGCGGAGATGCTCTAATTTAAATTTAAATGTCACAACATCAGGTTCTGCCTGCTGAGAAATTCTTCCTGAATCAGAAATTTCCCCATCTGACAAAACCTCCCTCATAGCCACTTCAGATTGGTGTGAGGGTATGACAGAGCAATTATCATCAGCGCCCTCCTGCTCTACAGTGTTTAAAACAGAGCAATTGCGCTTTCTCTGAAATGCAGGCATTTTGGATAAAATATTTGCTATGAAGTTATCCATTACTGCTGTCAATTGTTGCATAGTAACCAGCATTGGCGCGCTAGAAGTACTAGGGGTCTCCTGCGTGGGCAAAACTGGTGTAGACACAGAAGGAGATGATGTAGAACTATGTCTACTCCCTTCATCTGATGAATCATCTTGGGCAACTTTACTATCTGTGGCAGTACTGTCCTTACTTTGTTTGGACGCTATGGCACAATTATCACACATATTTGAAGGGGGAGACACTTTAGCTTCCATACACACAGAACATAGTCTATCTGAAGGCACAGACATGTTAAACAGGCTTAAACTTGTCTTAAAGCATTCAAAGCATTGCACCCCAAATTTCAGGCTGTTAACCCTTAAAATGTTGAAACCGGAGCCTTTTACAGTTTTAACCCCCTTACAGTCCCAGCCCCAGCCTTTGCTGCGACTTCACCAAACCCAGGGGAGTATACAATACCAAATGAAGCCTTCTAGGAACCTTTTCAACTAATTCCAGACTCACACACATGCAGCTGCATGTATTGCTCTCAAAAGTAACTGCGCAGTAATGGCGCGAAAATGACGCTCTGCCTACTACAGAGAAGGCCCTTCCTGACTGAGGTGTCTAAACCAGTGCCTGACGTAAAAAAACGTTCCCCAAAATTATAAAGTGTGAATTTCAACATCAAACTGTATAAAATGCCTAAATAAAGCAATCGATCTAGCCCATAAAAGTGTCTACCAGTTTTATAGCCCATATTAAGCCCTTTATTCTGTTTGAGACTAAGAAAATGGCTTACCGATCCCCTTGAGGGGAAAAATGACAGCCTTCCAGCATTACACAGTCTTGTTAGAAATATGGCTAGTCATACCTTAAGCAGAAAAGTCTGCCAACTGCTCCCCCCAACTGAAGTTATCTCATCTCAACAGTCCTGTGTGGGAACAGCAATCGATTTTAGTTACTGCTGCTAAAATCATACTCCTCTCACAAACAGAACTCTTCATCTTTTTCTCTTTCAGAGCAAATAGTACATACCAGCACTATTTTAAAATAACAAACTTTTGATAGTAGAATAAAAACTACAACTAAACACCACATACTCATCACCATCTCCGTGGAGATGCTACTTGTTCAGAGCGGCAAAGAGAATGACTGGGGGGGCGGAGCCTGGGAGGGACTATATGGACAGCTTTTGCTGTGCTCTTTGCCATTTCCTGTTGGGGAGGAGAATATTCCCACAAGTTATGGATGACGCCGTGGACCGGACACACCAATGTTGGAGAAATATTATATATATATTTTTTTTTTATTTTTTTTTAACTTATTAACACTTTATTTGCTACAATTGTTTTTCAATAGCAACAGCCCCCCACAACTTGCCTTATTTAAATGAGCTAATCTTGATTTGCTACAGGATAAGACACAACTAGCTACTGTCATTCTGTTAGCAAAACGTCCATTGTTTTGAAGCTCCTTATCTGTTAGGTTCATTAGGGACAGATCTGTAGAAGGATTAGGCTTGTGAAGTCTGCAGTATACCCTTCCAATTCTCAGAATTGGAAAACCCACAATTTTCCGACTTAAATTACAGGACGTGAGCGTAATAAATCATTAAAATATATTGCAAAGATAAGTAAATAAGTTATATTACAGTATCAAAGTATTCCATGTCATTTATCTCATATTAAAAAAAAATCATGTGAATTGCCCTCTTTAGTATTTTTTTAATTTATTTTTTATTGAGGTTATATCAATAAAACAGCATATATGAAATACCACAAAATACAGATGATATATAATATAACAAACAGATGTAAACTGAATAAGGCAAAAGTAATGCGTTAAATCTATGTGGAAGGTCATTTCAAACCTCATTTTTATGTTATTTGCTATAATGAGCTCCTCAAATGATTAAGGAGGTTACTTTTGAACCTGATGGCGCTTATGGTCATTAAGAGAGGAAGTTGGCATTGAGAATGGTCACTCTTGGACCTAGTGTGTAGATAGATAGGAAGATGGGGAAAATCAGCAGACCAAAGCTGCTTTAGGAAAAGGAAGAGAGAAGAGCAAAGAAAAGATGAGAGAGAAAAAGAGAAGGAGTGAAGGAGTGGGGGGGGGAATTTGGGCTCCTGAGAGAAATGTGTGTTAACTAAGGTTCAGGAGGTATAGAAGGAGATGGCGAGTTAATAAAACACATTTAAGAAGTAGGAATATGGTGGGTAATCTGTTATAATGGGTCAGGGGCTAGGGGCTTCCATATTACCTTAGTAGGGATTATGTGAGCATTACAACAAAAGAAAGGGGGCGCCCTTGAGAGTATCCAATATAATTGTAACTTCCTAAATCGACAATTAGATTTATATGATAATATGTAGTATAGAAAGGTAGATCATATGTTACCAATTATAATGCACCTTTCAGTATAAGTATATAATTAACTAGATTTGTAGTAACTTGTATATATATTATGGATAGAGTACATAGATATTAACCTGTACAATTAATAGTCACAATGTTAATAGGACAGTTGTATCTCACTCAAAAATGGTAATTATTGGGTGATGATGATCACTATATTGTCCTTTGTAAGGATCTTGATAGTAGAATACCAAGGCAGCAATCTGTAGTGGTCCAGACCAGGATCCAATTAAGCAATCTAAAATATCAAACAGAAACAGATGCGCCACATGGCCCAATATTGTAGATTCCAAATGTAAGTAGATTTTACTATATAGTTGCACTCACATGTAATGGAGCACCTCAATTGGTGCAAATGACACAGTCTGGGATCTATAACAGTCACCCAGCAGACCGGCCTCTCGAATTGTTGCAGGGTCTGTGTAAGATAGAAAACACAAAAAAGCCTATATGGCCTAGTATTGTATGACTAGAGTGATTCCACACCAAATAATAGTATAAGATTTTAAACTCACATTTGGTGAAGCATCCCCAATGATGCTATAGAGACAGGCTGGGATTAATTCAGTCACCCAACAGACTTAGCTCGTGGCATACAGCATACAATAGTCCTCTTGGTGGTCTATAGGTCAGTCATATCCTCAGATAATAACCAATTCATAGGCAGCAAGTGTTTTTAGTAAAAGTTAAAATCACTTTAATAAAATAATGATAAATTGCGACGCGTTTCTCAGTCTCAGACTGTTTCTTCAGGCATAATAAAATAGTTTACAAACACTTGCTATATATTCCTAAACAAACCACTTAACATAATTGGTAACACTTGTTGTGGGTGTGGTTTATGACATCATCAGTATCCTAGCTACTAATATGTTTTAGCAACAAATGTGACACAGTATTGTATACTTGAACAATGTACATCCGAATTTACATTATATGGGTCAAATAAAACAATGTACCTCATACTTTGCAGTACAAATATTAATCACAAAATTGGTTTAAACAACATAAATACATACAATATTGTAGCAATTCATCTCTTGCAGTACAAATATTAATCACAAAATTGGTTTAAACAACATAAATACATACAATATTGTAGCAATTCAAGAGATGAATTGCTACAATATTGTATGTATTTATGTTGTTTAAACCAATTTTGTGATTAATATTTGTACTGCAAAGTATGAGGTACATTGTTTTATTTGACCCATATAATGTAAATTCGGATGTACATTGTTCAAGTATACAATACTGTGTCACATTTGTTGCTAAAACATATTAGTAGCTAGGATACTGATGATGTCATAAACCACACCCACAACAAGTGTTACCAATTATGTTAAGTGGTTTGTTTAGGAATATATAGCAAGTGTTTGTAAACTATTTTATTATGCCTGAAGAAACAGTCTGAGACTGAGAAACACGTCGCAATGTATCATTATTTTATTAAAGTGATTTTAACTTTTACTAAAAACACTTGCTGCCTATGAATTGGTTATTATCTGAGGATATGACTGACCTATAGACCACCAAGAGGACTATTGTATGCTGTATGCCACGAGCTAAGTCTGTTGGGTGACTGAATTAATCCCAGCCTGTCTCTATAGCATCATTGGGGATGCTTCACCAAATGTGAGTTTAAAATCTTATACTATTATTTGGTGTGGAATCACTCTAGTCATACAATACTAGGCCATATAGGCTTTTTTGTGTTTTCTATCTTACACAGACCCTGCAACAATTCGAGAGGCCGGTCTGCTGGGTGACTGTTATAGATCCCAGACTGTGTCATTTGCACCAATTGAGGTGCTCCATTACATGTGAGTGCAACTATATAGTAAAATCTACTTACATTTGGAATCTACAATATTGTGCCATGTGGCGCATCTGTTTCTGTTTGATATTATGTGAGCATGTTTAGTAACTTAAAATAAAAAGTAAAATATAAAAATGTGATATGAACTGGCAGCTTGCTAAGCTAGGTTAAAGGCTACACCAGGGGGATAACAGGGCTGTTGGGTTTAGACTGTGCCCGTGTATTAAGTGAGATAGAGTAAAAGGGAGAGTCTTCAATTAGGTATAAATACTTAGTAAACTCATAAAGGTAATGATCTAGCTCCTCCTGGTACATTGAGTGCAACTTATTATAGTATAGGCATATTTTGTGTGTCTTTTGACCCAATCACATACTCAGCTAAGTCCTTGTAGTAGCTATATAGTGCAGACAAATAGGGACTTCAGAAATATATAGTTAGGAAATTAAAAAGTACTCTCTCCTCTGGTAAGTGGGCAGTGGGGTAACAGTAGTGATCTCTGAGCATAATAAAGGGAAAACAAATTAATAGCAAGATATATGGTCAGTTTTTTCCCTAGTCTAGATTTAAATAGTGAAGTAGATTGCTTTTATCTGAACATTTGTCTCATAAGCCCATTTATTCTACTAAGCATGGGCTACATAGTAGATGGAGTTAGCAAGAGCCTTATAAATAATATATAGCACAGAGTCCTTCATTCCCCAAGCAAGGTAAAACAACCCGTGAGCAAAATTGAGTAAAGTCTGATAAGGGAGTGGAGTTCACGGAAGGTGGGGGTCATCTAACAAAATTACTGTGAGTCCATGTGATAATCTGAGTGGTATGAGGGGAAAAAACAAAGTCAAAGAGAAACTGTATGAACTTTTTTAAACATCGATATGAACTTTGTGAAAGTCAGCATCATAATCAATCTCCCCTCTTCAGCCCACACCTCTCCGTATGCCTTTACTATCGAGGAGCTGGGATGCAGGTCGTAGTTTTGGCTTCTGAGTTTCTGAAGGAAACGCAAGTATGTACCCCAGTTCCCGATTGAGCCCAAGTGGGAATAGATATTCTGTTAATACCTGGTATCCGTGTGTGGGGCGCATGATGGTAAAGTTCTGGTCGGATCTGCAGCCTAGCAGTGCGTTAATTTTTGTGAACAGCGCCAGGTCAATAACAGATAGGTCCTGGGTAAATTTAGTTGTGAGGAATGGTGTCTGGGAGTTTCTAACAGTCCCTAGCGGGCCTATAGCGCCGTCAAGATCTACAGCTGGTGTATCTGCCTCATTTCCATGGAGGTTCAGAGCTGTGTGGCACTTCTCCTCTTTGGGACCGACAACGGAGGTTAGTGAATTGGTATGTGTAGATGCCTCATCCCGGGACTGAGATGACTCCGGCGATGCGGTGGGCACTTTTATAGCGTACCGGAAGGTCTCAGTGTACTCCGTGGAGGCCGCCATCTTAGGTATCGGGTCAATCTTTTCTTCCCTCATATTTTTAACTATAGATAGTAGGTCACAGAAGTTATGTTCCATCTTCTCCTCGGAGGCTGTAAACAAAGCCTGTAAGTGTATATGCAGGACTGCCATATCTGATCGGCCAGTTGCTAAATCAACCTCGTGGTCGTGCTAGACGATGAGCTCTCCACACCGTGCTGTCCCAAATATTAAAGGATCCGCTGGATCAGGATACTGTGGTATTACTTTCTCTCTCCCTCCAACATAGAGCTCAAAATGAAGTGCAGGAATTTAAAATGTATATTCTATAAGGCTTAATATGTGAAAATTGTACAGGAGCCCATGTCTCAGGCGTCCTGCTGCATCAGATGCTGGCTCCGCCCCCCCCTTTAGTATTTTATACTAATTATTTATTATTATTATTAATTATTATTATTCACTAGTGCAAAAGAATTGTATTCAGTAATTATTCAAGAAACGAAAACTTAAATGATGCATAAAAGTAACACACTGCACACATACCTTGTTTTAGTAGTTTAATATCATTTTATGCTACACCATTATGAACCTGCTTACACACAGTCAGGCACTGCCAAACTGGCACAGCATCACGAATTTGGCAAAAACTCTTTCCTCAAGAATTAAGTCATTAATATTGCACTTTGAGTCTGAGCCAGTAGATACATGTCTGAGTCACCAATTGAAAGGGAGGGCTGCCAGCAACTCAACGTCATGCATAGCTGTGATAACACATGTTTATAATTTGCCTATTCAGAATGGCTTTAAAACAAAAGAGCAAATGCTCTATGACAAATGGATGTGTAGGGTAAGTTTGTGACGTTGTATCAGACACATATGCTTTACTAGCACCCAAAGTAATAATGTACAATAAAATCAAGGATATATTTAAGTAAAAGAATGTTACCGTAGAGACAGAAAAGTGCCAATGTGGTATTTAATTTTTCAACCAAAATTGGAAAGAAATATAAAGGAAAGTAAAAATAGTGTAAAATGCAATTCAGATGGCGATTAATATGAAAGTTAATCAATATATGCTAATAATTATTGCTATGTGCTTGGTATGTGCTTTGAAACAGCATTAGTGGGTAGTTCGGCTACACAATATTTGTCAATAACAGTGCTGTGATTAATGAGCTAAAACGTTATCAGCGTGTTGGACAAAAGGCTGTGCTTTATCAAATCGAAGCATTTTATATGACGGGTACTTTCTGCTAGCAAATATATTCTCTGTTGAAGAATATATACTAATTTCATTCCGGTGAATATACAGTAAACATCTGCTACTGGGTGCAGAACTGTTGAATATGTTCCCTAACTGAAGCCAAACAGGTAAATGTGTATCTAGACAACCCTATGAGAACACAAACTGATCTTATCATTATGGTCTGTTGTGATACTGTTAAAATACATCCTTTATGTGCTGGTTAAAAGTGATACCCGATACAAGAAGTTGTTCTTTATTAGCACATTAACAACAAATCTTTAAAAATCATCTTACCAACTGCTCCAGATAACTTTAATATAGAAAGGAATGCAGCTACACGCAGACTAAGAAATACGCAAAACAATGGCAAACTGAGAAGTAGCAGGTGAATTGGAAATGAAAGAATGACATGATCAGAAATAATGCACCTGTGTACAGTGCTGCATCTTCCACTTGCCACGGTATGTTTGTCACAAAGACCCTGAGACCAACAGTCAAACTGGTCAGCTGATGGAAAGATATCATCGAGTAGGAAGCAAAGGGAGTTTTCCCGTGTGAGGTAATGACCACGGAGTAGTATGTGCAGCATGCCCAGTCAGTTTTTAAGTAACACATATAGCTTTTACCTTATTGTTTTAAATGTAACGTTTAGTTTTAACACAATGTCCAACCTTGGTTATCGGAAGGGTTTTTCACTTACTGTGCTGGAGAACAAATTCTAGAAATTCAATAAGCTAAAACCAGAATGCAAACTCCATACATTACTATATAAAGGCCCTAAACTGCACACACACAGTGAGATGCACATTACAGGATTCCTTGTGGACAAGAATGTACCAGTTGTTGAGAAATGCATCAAACTGGTTGTTTTTCAGATGGAGAAACATATAAAAGCAGCACTGGATATGAAATTGAGGGACATGGTGGGCCAAGTAAGAGGTCAAAAGAAGAGCACATTGAGAAGACATCTTCTTAGAAAGAATAATTCTGTTACCATGTTTAAAGGAACAGTAACACCTTGAGGGTTTTTTATGTAAACGTTTAGTTATGCATAATGAAACAACTTTTCATTATTTATTTTGCTTCCTTTTCATGTACATCAGCTCTGAAAATAGAGCAATATCTACCTTTAAGACCTTGGAATGCAGCTTGATGACTTATTTTATGTGTATGATATAAAATATGTGTGTCCCTGTCCCTTTACCACTGATATAGCAAACAGAAGTGACTAACTTAATTCCTGAACATACATATTTCCATGATCAGAAAGAATATGTAATTTACTGGAAAAATTAATACAAAAAAAATGTATTCGAAATCTGACTAAACACAGAGCATTAATTGGTTTATTCATACAAACAAAAAAACAGAAAAAAAAACAAAACAAGAAATAATAAGTACTTATACAGGACTAACTTTAGAGATCTACTGGTGTGGCTGAAAGACTCTGAGACACAATCCTTGAAAAGTTAAATAACCATATCTTTGGTTCTATCAATTACTGGGGTCAGATGGTATGAAATGGTTTTCAATCCATAAATAATGTCAAATAAAGAGTTTTCACTTATTTTGTTCTGTGCAAATCAAGATCTTTGTGTATTGCACTTTAACAAGAAGAAATCCTACTCCTTAAAGAGCTGAATGCCAGGAGCGGTCACCTTATTCTGCATACAGAGGCACATGTCTAGTTCTAAGGTACATGATATATAGCTATAAACTAGACTGTATTAATGGTTTGCTACACTGGCATTCTTTAGATCTCCCCCTCTACAGAAATTAAACATTCCTAAATTCTATTTTTTATAGAGAAATACAAACCTCCAGTGCAAAGGATGGTGCATATGCAGCCTTTACTTTATTTGCATAGTGCAGTGGACATATGTGTGCACTACCTAACCTCTTTATTGTAAAGATCATCTAAGAGGTCTTATCAGTACAGCGAAGGCTCTCAAATAATTTTTAACTTGTGGGCTGTTTATCTCACTATCAGGGTTCTGTATATAAAGTAGAAACACGCATTCCAATATTATCATCATCAAATGATCTATACTAAGGATCTGCTAATAACATAATAAATCTTATATTTCCAGTAATTGATTTTAAAGATGAATGGAAAGAAAATACTCTGAGTAGAGAAATTATTTTTTAAAGTGGGTTGACAGAAAAAAAAATGACCTGAACATGTCTACAGTCTTCACACTAGTGAGAGGAGCTGTCTAGTTAATTGATAATTTTCTAGCAGACACTGAATTTATGCAGTTTTTGTAAGAGCACTGCTGAGTAATACTGGAAGTTGAGATTATTATATTTGTATTTGAATATGGAAGACTTTCCATATGCCCTCATGAAGTTAAGCTTATTTTCAATGCTTTAAAGCTTCACAGTAACAG
Organism: Bombina bombina; assembly: GCF_027579735.1. Lineage (NCBI taxonomy): Eukaryota > Metazoa > Chordata > Amphibia > Anura > Bombinatoridae > Bombina > Bombina bombina. Next base: position 984,454,066 of record NC_069500.1, on the reverse strand, counting down.
TTCAAGGGCTTTCTGGTTTTACTTCCTGACACCCACTCTCTGTCTTCACTACAGATGAAGGTAGTTTGTTTTTTGATATTATACTGTACTTGGCAATCTCTGTAAAACTGAAGCTAAGAAGTTTAGCATGTAAAATATGCTGCCATCTCCCTTTAATCCATCTTTCAATTTTACATTCTGCATGATTCTGATCTGTTATCCAAAAGTTGTTTCTTCACCCACAAAAGTATCAAATTCCAATCAGCGTTAAAGGGACAGTATGCACCAACTTTCATATAACTGCATGTAGTAGACTACTATAAATATTAGTATAAATCTAAAAACAGGGAGAAAAAGAGCACTAAAAGCAATCAAATCAAACAATATGGTAAAGGAAGTACAGTATATATTTACTAACAATATATGTTAATGAACAATATATGTGAATTAAAACAATTATCACAGTTCAAATGACCACCGGTGGTTAAAAGATCTTGAATAAGGCCAATTTTAGGCTGAAACGCGTTGATGAATGCAGGAGATTCAACACTATGGCCTCTATTTATCAAAGTCTGGCGGACCTGATCTGACAGTGCGGATCAGGTCCACCAGACCTCGCTGAATGTGGAGAGCAATACGCTCTCCGTATTCAGCATTGTACCAGCAGCTCACAAGAGCTGCCGGTGCAACGCCGCCCCCTGCAGACTTGCGGTCAATGGGCCACCAGCAGGGAGGTGTCAATCAACCCGATCGTATTCGATCAGGTTGTATTGTGGCGATGTCTGTCCGCCTGCTCAGAGCAGGCGGACAGGTTATGGAGCAGCAGTCTTTGTGACCGTTGCTTCATAACTGCTGTTTCTGGTGAGTCTAAAGACTCGCCAGAAACACGGGCCGTCAAGCTCCTTTCAGAGCTTGATAGATAGGCCCCTATATTTGAGATACAGAGCGCTCTGTGAACTACCTTTGCAAGTTTGAAAAAAAAAGTCTATAAGTTGACACATAGGAGAAAGGTTCGAATTGGACAAGGTCTGATCATGTGACCGGAGACACACACACACATCGCTGCAACAAGCCGAGCAGGACGCCGTGAGAGCGTTACTGAAACACCTTAGAGGGCTATACAAAACAGTGCAGACTGCGAGTAAGTGATTGAAAAACCACATGAAGTTTGGAAGCTGATGAAGCAGACAGCAGTCTGAGAAACGCGTTGCTTGTATTTTTAATATCTAAGTGTTATGAGACACTGATATTTTTATCTTGTTATTAAATTTTGGTTTTATATAAACCTTTGTGTGAGAGTCTGAGCTTTATCGGTCCAGGAGGACGTTGGTGATACCAGTCACTTTGCAGTGTCAGTGAGCTGGGGCACTGTGAGATCCCAGTCTGTCTCATTTAGCACAATTGGGTGCTGCTCCACTTGTGAGTACCTTTTTGATAACATTATCATCTCTCTGTATCAACTTTATTACACCAGGAGGCGCCTTTGTCTTTTTGTGATTTCTTTCACAGAGAAAACCTGTTCCTAGATCTTGATCGTCCTGACAAAGCAGCTCACTCCATTGACTATTTGGGTTCCTGATTATTGATCATCGGTGTTCCTAATCACATACATCATATGGGACTACCATCACCCCATTTGGGGCATTGATTATCTATAGGATATCGCTGAAGAAGACAGTATATACAGATAAGAACTTTTTCAGGACTTTTATATATATTTGGTCATTTATCTAGATTATATGCTTTATTATACCAATATTTGATAATCCATATAATTTCTTTTATATACAAATAGAATTACATATTACTAGTTCTATACAATTTGTGATTATATATTTTTTTCTCCTTTATACTGTATAGTATGCTATTTAGGGTTGTTTGCGCCCCCTAGAAGTAACACACTTTGTAGTGTTATTGATTGTCTCTCTATTCTATAAAGCTCTCTGGGCTTATAAAAAATCTCACCAGTGCTATGTAATCCCTATCCTATTCTAGAAAGTCAGTTTTTATCTTGAAAACCGTGTCTCGCAAAGGGGTGTTCCCTGCTTTTAAGTATCAGGAGGAGATAGACATTACAATAGGGCTTACAAAAAATCATAACTTAAAAATCCTATAAAATGAATATATGAAATATTGAGATTAAAAACCGCAGTAGAAATTGTATTGTTCAATCGCATTAACAACCTTAACAAAAATGTTCTGCAAATATAATATTTTATTAAAAAATGTAAATTTGTACTGAAATTGTAAAGGAAATAAACAATTTAAGGTGCACAGTAGAAAACAGAATAAAAGTACACTGCACGTGCTAAAAAAACAAAACCAAACAAAAATGTGAAATTTGTATTTCTAATATGAAATTCAAATTTTTCCTCTAGGTTTGGCGTATTGTGTAATCCTTTTCCCCACTGGAGATCTCACAGTTTCACGCAAACTGGAGGTGGCAAGATTGTATCAAAATATACAAAACACCAATTACCCTAATAGAAAAACACATATATATAGGTAAGATACTATACACTAAAAGCTGAGGAATCTCATTTGTATTAGCTACATGATTTAATTTGTAAAGCGCGCCCCCTGCTACCTGCTAACATTGCTCTCTACAGCCTAGTCTCCCTTTTCAGAAAGCTCAATTATTTTCTATGTGAGGTATCTAGCAACTCATAGGGACACCCCCTTTTTTTTATATAATTCCCTGAGGGCAGCCCCTGCGAATGTTGGCATGGAAAAACCACGTCTGACTAAGCAAAGTTTTTATAATTGGACTGTATATGTTAAAGTTTTATATATACGTTTTCAAATAAAAATCACTAACTGAAATCAAAAAAGAAAAACAAAACAAAAGTCTTTAATTATTATCATCTTACACTTTTTGGAAAAACAAAGAGGAGTAAAATATTACACAATGAAAGATATATTTGAAAACAGGCTACAACATTTTCATCTGAAAAAGGTTACAACTCAGCCAAGCATGAGCGCAAATGCTTATGCTTACTCACGTCCACTGTTTATTGGGATAACCCAAATCTACATTTACTCATAAACAGTAAGAGGCTGCAGGTAGCCAGTAACAGTTATTTAGAGGAGGTAGTCTCCTTTCATATAAGGAGTATTGTAACAAATAAGAGGTTGCTCCAACCCATAACAATTAGCTGTTACTTGACTATTCAGTTAAAAAATAATGCTGGTTCAAAACAGGAGCTATGTGCTCCATATTGGTGTTACAATAAGGGTGCTTGGGTCACTTTTAATGTCTAAACTGCTGTAAAATTGACCAAGCAGATGGGCGAATAGGTTATAAGAATTTAACAAATAATCTATCAAAGGAGAAAGTATTAGATTCTAATTGGAAAAAAGTGACCACAATTCTTTCCAAAATAGTAACTTTTTTCCCTTTGTGTAGTTTATGACTGAAAGCAAAGTCTTCTAAAAGTGCCTTGTATGCAAGAGGTGCAGGTAATCATTACTACAATTACTTCAGGAATACGAGAGAAGTATGTGACTTCATTCAGAAGAGAAAATATCCCCCTGTAAAAATGAAGGTATCTCGTGCCTCTGTGAATAGAGGGAAGAGATATGGGTTCCATAAGGGCCACTTCCAAAATAAAATACCTACCTACAGTCCAGTTGTACAAGGGATACTTTTTCCAAATTGATTACTGGCATTCTAGGGAAATATGTCTTTTCACATCAAAGAGGGGTTCTCCATCTTTCAAATGAGAGGCTCCATTATACCCCATACTTACAATGACATTTGCCTTGGTGCCTAGTGTTGTATATAATTATTTTACTGATACTGTTTTTGTGAGGTGTTTTACTTTGTATATCTTTGTTTAACAAAACAAAAACACACCTTTGAAACAGATATAGCTTTTATTAGAAGCATTTTTATCAATACATGCATATTACAAAAATGTTTCTATTCAAAATGGAAATGCATCCATGTGGATTTCAATTTTGGCTGAAACGTCCCTTTAATAATGCTAGGGTTAATGCAGTGAATCTAGAGCATAACCATTTCAATTTTTTTTTTCTCCCATATGTATTATATAGTGGGTTCCAAAAAGTAGATTTTAATCTATTTGTAGATCACTAGGTGTTGAAGAGAAGATCATAAAACGGCATTGTGTTCCCCTAAAAAAAGCACATACCACAAACATACAAAACCCTTGATATGAAGGAGGGTATTAACCATTTTTAAAATAAGCACTAACAAAAAAGGTGACCCCACTTTTGAAAGAGCAGACATGTTTAATTACCCAAAGTAATAAAACAAACCTGCAGTATACTTTACGTATTAAATTTCCCTGTATTTCCAAGGACCACTAAATACAGTAGAATTGCATAATTAACACATGCATAATAAAAAGACAATGTAATCACGCAATCTAAATTTCAACTAAGCAGTATATTTCCCCCCCATTTGCCGTCCCTTTGTATCATGTGACAGCCATCAGCCAATCACATCGTAATCAGTGCAGGAGCAAGAGAGAAGATAAACAATACTCAAAAGGCATTTCCTGGGGTATATCCTAGGAACTGCAACAATGTAACTTTTCCTTTTAAAATAATTTATATTGCCCCCTTTTATAACATTTACTGTGCATATCTTTTGCTGGTTAATGCTTGATTTTACATATGTATACTATGCAATATATACCCTGCATGTATAAAAATTACTTTAAAGGATAGAAAAGTCAAAATGAACCTTGCATGATTCAGATAGAGCATGTCATTTTAAGACACTTTTAAATTCACTTCCATTTTCAAATGTGCTTCGTTCTCTTAGTATCCCTTGTTAAAAAATGAATACACACATACCCTACACTAGTGGGAGCTGCTGCTAATTGGTGCCTGCACACAGTTGACTCTTGTAATTGGTTAAATAGATATTTTCAGCTTCCTGTCAGTAGGGCAATGCAGTCCCTTCAGCAATGGATAATAAGAGAATGAAGAAAAGTTGATAATAGAAATTAATTGGAAAGATGTTTAAAATTGTATGTTTTATCTAAATCATAAAATAAATTTTTGGGATTTACTATCCCTTTAATGAAAATCTTTAGAGTTTTTGTTTTAATTAGCTGAGTTTATACCAAGACATGTAGTATACAGCTAGAAGAAGCTGCCTTTTATTTACAAACACACCCAAACACACACACACAGATGCTTCTAAAAAAAAATCTAGCTAATTTGTTATGCAATGCAGGTTTCTCCAGCAATGTTACACACCTTCGAGAAGGAGGTTTAATAATTATGTATTACACAATGCAGTGCAAATAAACTAAACCATAATCATAACATTGAAAAAAATGATTGATTAGGTTCATATTCGGTGTCTTCTATCAAAAGGTAGAACTTTAAAAAAGCAATAATACAGCTTGGTAAAACAAGTGCTCACATTAATAATAAGTTAAACTTACCATAATATCAAATGTCAGAAAAATAAGCAAATCTAGGTGTGCCTACTGTTCAACCTGCTTAGCTAGATTTTCTCCTATTTAAATGCCTAACCCTTGACTGCAACTGTACACTGTTGTTGTTAATTGTTTTTGTAAGACTGGCATGTACTGACAGCACCACAGAAAAGAAGGGCACTTTAAATAGTGTGAATCCAAAGAAGTTATCTAATTAATAGATTTAAAAAAACACGACACCAGCATTGTTACCATTAAAGGAACAGCAAACAACTTGAGATTTTTATATACAATCTTTAATTATGAGTAATTAAACAAAGTTTGCAATATATTTTCATTATTTATCCCGCACCCCCTTTTCATGTAATTTAGCTCTGAAAATTGGGCAATTTCTAATTCTCAGAACATGAAAAACAAGCACCATGCTGACTTCTCAAGGCTAACCCTGTTACACATACGTCCCTAATTGACGTTAAAGGGACAGTCTAAACTAAAATTGTTATTGTTTAAAAAGATAGAAAACGCCTTTACTACCCATTCCCCAGCTTTGCACAACCAACATTGTTAGATTAATATACTTTATAACATTTAAACCTCTATATTTCGGCCTGTTTCTAAGCCACCACAGACAGCCTCTTATCGCATGCTTTTTATTTGCTTTTCACAACATGAGACTGCTAGTTCATGTGGGCCATATAGATAACATTGTGCTCACGCCCGTGGAGTGTTTTAAGAGTTAGCACAACACAGTACTAAATGCAAGTCAATAGATAATAAATAAAAAGTCATGTGATCAGGGGGCTGTCAGAAGATGCTTAGATACAAGGTAATCAAAGAGGTAAAAAAAGAAAGATTGTGGGAGGCTCTCAATGGCAGTCTGCTAGTAACTCCTATATCGTTCTAGATGAGGCAAAAAAGAACTATGTTCCCAAAGACCATATATGCTTAAAGTACTTGTTTAAATAAAAGTCTCCAACTGAAAAAATATGTATATAAATAAATTTATTTAACACCTTAAAAAACTGTGGTTAAAATTATACACTCTATTAAGTCGCTAAAACTATAAGACACCGGTGTCTCAACTTAAATTTGATACTATTAAAAAACAATTCATGCAACTATACACTGTATGCAGACATACACTAAATTGCTAAATTAATAATTTGATACTTGTATAGAAAAGCAATAGATATAAATGTGCAATGCAATTCTGACGTACAAATTAAAACATAAATAAAGTTCTAGGCTTCAGGATAGAAAAAGTGAGCAGTTAGGCTAAAAGTATCAGACCACCTATTAAAAGATATAACTGAATTTTAATATAATACAAAATAATACAATCTATAAAAAAAAGGGACGTCTCCCTATAATTACAAAATAACAAGCTGTGTTTTAAAATAATAGGCTAAGACAAAAACCCATTAGTTTGTCAAAAATATCAAGTTCTATATCTTTAGACAGCAAACAGTATACAGAGGGTATCGCATAAAAATGTATCAGTCTTTGTATAACCGTATGTGACAGAGAAAAAAGCAGTTCATAAACTTGCGGTGTAGGAAGATATATAAAAGCACAGCAGTCTGAAGTTGTATCAGCCGTATGAGTTTAGACAGTTAGATAGGATGACAGTTCTGCTTGACTTATGAAAATTCCCAGATCGTAATGGTATGCTGTACTTTACCGTGAATCCAGGGGATGTTTCTCGGTCAAATCTTGGAACGCAAATGTGACCGCAGCCGCTCTTGGAGAGAATGCTTCACAAACCTTCACACGTGTGGGTCGGTGTCTGACGTCACGCCTTCTCCGTGTGTCTTCCAAATCAGATGTTATGACAGCGTGAGGGCAAACAGCTGTCCGTAGGTTTTTCGTTTATAGCCGTGTTGCTTCGTGACTTGCTTTCCGTGCCCCTCAAAGTATAAGTTGGGCTCAAATTATGAAGTGGGGTATACAAATTCCTCCTCACTCCCTAACCAGCATGTTGAAAATTAACCCAGGTTAAACAGTAAGATAAAGCAGTGTCACATATACAAGCGACGCTACCTACTGTCTGTCTCGTGGCCTCCCTCCCCTGCCAGTGCGGTGGGGCCCCCTGACCGCGGGGCACGAGGTGGCCGCTTCGCTCGCCTTGCCCAAAGGCCGGCCCTTTATAGGTCCATGTTGCAGTGGTCTCGGCCTCTTTTCCTGCTTCCAGACTTCGAGAGGATTTTCTGTCTTGAGATGGAACGTTCAAGGAGAGCTTCAGTTAGGCCAAGATTCAGGGAGGAGGAATCTGGTTCAGCTGGAGTCCTGAGGCCTTGGTTGTAGTTCGTCTCAGCGGCTTGCTTCTATACCCACATCGGGAACTGCCACAACGATACCATCTGTTTATCCTGTAGTCTGTATAGACCAGTAGAATATCCCTCTGTGAGCGCGCCTGTATCTCAACCACCTCTGTGTATCCGGTGAATGTTAATGGAGGGTGCAGCTGTAAACCACTCACAGATTGATTTCTGCTAGCGTTAATGGAGGGTACAGCTGTAACCCTCTCACAGATTGATTTCTGCTAGAGACGCACGTTTATCCCTCATTGGTGTATGATCTCAGGACTTAATCCATCCACCGCACCGGCAGGGGAGGGAGGCCACGAGACAGACAGTAGGTAGCGTCGCTTGTATATGCGACATTGTAACTTTCAACTACGAACAATCTTTATCCAGCTTTATCTTACTGTTTAACCCGGGTTAAATTTTCAACATGCTGGTTTGGGAGTGAGGAGGAATTTGTATACCCCACTTCATAATTTGAGCCCAACTTATACTTTGAGGGGCACGGAATACAAGTCACAAAGCAACACAGCTATAAACGAAAAACCTACGGACAGCTGTTTGCCCTCACGCTGTCATAACATCTGATTTGGAAGACACACGGAGAAGGCGTGATGTCAGACGCCAACCCACACGTGTGAAGGTTTGTGAAGCATTCTCTCCAAGAGCGGCTGCGGTCGCATTTACGTTCCAAGATTTGACCGAGAAACATCCCCTGGATTCACGGTAAAGTACAGCATACCATTACGATCTTGGAATTTTCATAATAAGTCAAGCAGAACTGTCATCCTATCTGTCTAAACTCATACGGCTGATACAACTTTGGACTGCTGTGCTTTATTATATCTTCCTACACCGCAAGTTTATGAACTGCTTTTTTCTCTTTCACATACGGTTATAAAAAGACTAATACATTTTTATGCGATACCCTCTGTATACTGTTTGCTGTCTAAAGATATAGAACTTGATATTTTTGACAAACTAATGGGTTTTTGTCTTAGCCTATTCTTCTTTTAAAACACAGCTTGTTATTTTGTAATTATAGGGAGACGTCCCTTTTTTTTTAGATTGTATTATTTTGTATTATCTTAAAATTCAGTTATATCTTTTAATAGGTGGTCTGATACTTTTAGCCTAACTGCTCACTTTTTCTATCCTGAAGCTTTATTTATGTTTTAATTCATATTTTATACATTGCAGGGATTGGATTTTTAGAATAGTGTGTAGTATAATTTCCTATAGCGCATACTAATCTATCTAAATTGCAATTCTGACGTACACTCAATCCAAAACTGTTCATCAAATAAAGTTATTATACTTTTTTTAGGGAGTTGATTAGAGACCTTTAAATCCACAAATTCATGCTTCTTGATAATTGGTTAAAAGTTCATAAAGTCATAACTCCTGATGTATATATTTTGTACGTTCAATGTTATAAATTAATGTTCCAAATGCGGTCTTAATGTATAAGATGATAATTTTGCAACGTTCCAAGTATAGATATGATACCTGCTAATCTCCGATCAAACGGAGGACTCCTTCCTCGATGTTTAGATGCTGCTTCTCAGTGGTTCACAGATTCCTGAGCTGTTGGTGTTTGGTTACCAGGAACCGTTGAACTCACCAATCAGCTCCTCAGGTCAAGTAGTGCGTGCACTTTTTTGAATCTCAGTTCGCTGGACTCCTATCGCCACACCAGCAAATTACCCACACAATATCCTTATTCTTCAGGTGTAATGCCGGTGTTGCGGTTATGGGAGCAGTTACGGTATATTCCAAGGCACTTTGCCAATTGTTTCATATTAAACTAAATAAATATATAATCTTTCCAATATTCTGGCTATGTCATCTGTCTTTGAAGCTAAGGTATAGATCAACGCGTGTCGGCTCTCACATAGCCTTTGTCAAGATATATGGTCTTTGGGAACATATAGTTCTTTTTTGCCTCATCTAGAACGATATAGGAGTTACTAGCAGACTGCCATTGAGCGCCTCCCACAATCTTTCTTTTTTTCATTTACTTGTGTGTTACATTTTCTGGAGAGAAGTGTAACGTAATGGGTGTGCTAAGTGCTGCTGAGACCGGGCTCCTAGACAATCTTGGTTATTTTGATTAAAATTTATGCTTACCTGATAAATTTATTTATTTCTTGACACAATGAGTCCACGGATCATCATTAATTACTGTTGGGGAATATCACTCCTGCCCAGCAGGAGGCGGCAAAGAGCACCACAGCAAAGCTGTTAAATATCACCTCCCTTCTGTCCCACTCCAGTCCTTCGACCGAAGTAAAGGAGAGAAAGGAAGCAACAAGGTGCAGAGGTGTCTGAAGTTTATAAAATACTAACAAACGGTCTAAATAACAGGGCAGGCCGTGGACTCATCATGTCAAGAAAGAAAGAAATTTATCAGGTAAGCATAAATTTTGTTTTCTTTCTAATGACACGATGAGTCCACGGATCATCATTAATTACTGTTGGGAATCAATACCCAAGCTAGAGTACACAGATGATAAGCGAGGGACAAGAAAGGAAACCTAAACTGAAGGCACCACTGCTTGAAAAACTCTTTCTCCCAAAAGCGACCTCAGCCGAGGTTAAAAGTCAAATTTATAAAAGGTTGAAGAAAAAAAAGAAAAGGAAGAGAGGACCAAGTTGCAGCCTTGCAAAACTTTTCCATAAAGGCTTCTTTTTGAATGCCCAGGAAGAGGAAACAGCCATCAAAGAAAGAGTCGTTACTCCCTCAGGAGGCTGCTGTCCAGCAGTTTCATAGGCAAAGCCAATGATACTCTTCAGCAACAAAGAAAAAGAATTAGCTGTAGCTTTCTGTCCCATGCGTTAAACAGAAGACTGAAGAAAACCGTAGTCGCCTGTAAATAGAATTTCAGTGCACGAACCACGTCCAGATTGTGGAGAAGCCGTTCCTCCTGAGAAGGATTAGGACACAAGGAAGGAACAACCATCTTCTGATTAATGTTCCGGTCTGAACTACTTTAGGGAGAAACCCTAATTTAGAACGAAAGCTCTTAAAATCTACGAACAGATGAACTAGCGACAGGAAACAAAACTTTCCAAGATAACAACTTAATATCTAAGGAATGCATCGGCTCAAACGGAGCTACTTGAAGAACTTTAAGAACTAAATTAGGACTCCAAGAAGGAGTAACTGATTTGAATACGGGCCTGATCCTGACTAAGGCCTGACAAAACGATATTACGTCTGTGAAGTCTGCCAGACGTTTATGTAACAAAATAGACAAGGCAGATATTTGACCCTTTAGGGAACTTGCCTATAATCCCTTCTCCAAACTTCTTGGAGAAAAGACAGAATTCTAGGAATCCGAACTCTACTCAAAGAGTAGCCCTTGGATTCACACCAGTATAGATATTTATGCCATATCTTATGGTACATCTTCCTAGTCACAGCTTTACGAACCTGAATCATGGTCACAATGCCCAATTCCGAAAATCCACATTTGGATAAAATTAAGCGTTCAATCTTGAAGCAGTCAGCTTCAGGGAAACTAGATTTGGACGAAAGAAAGGTCCTTGAATTAGAAGGTCCTTCCTCAAAGGAAGTCTCCAAGGTGGAAGAGATGACATGTCTACCAGGTCTGCATACCAAATCCTGCGAGGCCACGCCGGTGCAAGGAGGATCACCGACGCCCTCTCCTGCTTGATTCGAGCAATGACCCGAGGTAGAAGAGCAAACGGAAATAATCGGTATGTGAGACTGAAATTTCAAGGTACTGTCAGAGCGTTTATCAGTACCGTCTGAGGGCTCCTAGACCTTGACCCGTACCACAGAAGCTTGGCATTCTGCCAAGAAGCCATGATAACCAATTCCGACAGACCCCATTTGAGAATCAGGCTGGAAACACTTCCGGATGGAGTTCCGACTCCCTCGGGTGAAAGTCTGCCTGCTTAGGAAGTCCGCCTCCCAGATGTTCACTCCTAGAATGTGGATCGCTAACAGACAGCAATTGTGGGTCCCCGGCCCATTGAATGATATTGGCTACCTCTGTCATGGCCAAGGAACTCAGAGTTCCTTCCTGACGGGTGGAGTAAGCCACTGAAGTTATATTATCCGACTGGAACGTGCTGAACCGGGCCGAAGCTAACTGAGGCCAGGCCAGGCCAGGAGAGCATTGAAGATTGTTCTCAATTACAGAATGTTTATGGGTAGAACAGACTCCGACTGAGTCCATGTTCCCTGAGTCTTTAGAGAGCCCCAACTGCTCCCCATCCCGGAAGGCTGGCATCTGTTGTCACAATCACCCAGGAAAATCTGCAAAGGCAGGTTCCCTGGGAGAGATGATCCTAAGACAACCACCAAAGTAGAGATCCCTTGTCTCCTGCTCCAGCTGTAATGGCCGAGACAGATCCGCATAATCTCTGTTCCACTGCCTGAGCATGGTTAACTGCAGAAGTCTGAGGTGGAAACGGGCGAACGGGATGATGTCCACTGCCGCTACCATCAGCCCAATTACCTCCATACTGAGCCACTGATGACCGAGGAGAGGACTGAAGTGCTAGGCAAGAATTAAAAATTCCTTGATTTCCTGACTCCTGTCAGAATTTTTTTTTATAAAGGAGTCTATTATGGATCCCAAGAAAACTAGCCTTGTAGTTAGAACTAAGGAACTCTTTTCCAAATACACCTTCCATCCGAGAGTTGAGAAAATTCTTGGAGCTGTGGCAAAGTCGAATGGAAGAGCCCCAAGCTGGAAGTGTTTGTCTAGAAAGGCAAACCTCAGTTAATTAGATGGTCCTTGTGGATGTGAAGCTGCAAATAAGCGTCCTTTAAATTTACCGTGGTCATATTAACTGACCCTCTTGGACCCAAGGAAGAATGGAATAGTTTCCATCTTACAGCACTCTGAGAAACTTGATTAGACTCATGGGTAAAATTGGTCTGACAGTTCCCTCCTTCTTGGGAACCACTAACAGATTGGAAAAGAATCCCAGACCTCGTTCCTGCTTTGAAACAGAAACTATCACTCCCAAGTCGGAGAGGTTCCGTACAAGTGTAAGAATGCCTCTCTTTTTGTCTGGTCTGCAGAGAATCTTGAAGGCAGAACCTGCCCCTGGGAGGAAAAAATCTTAAACTCCAGTTTGTATTTCGAAACCAAGCTTGAACGAAGAAGGAAAGCCTGCCCCCCACAAGGCCCGGTCCCGGATCGGAGGCAGGCTCTTCATGCTGTCTTTGATTCAACAGAAGGCTTTCCCCAATTCCAAGACTGATTGGGTCTCCAGGAAGGCTTGGACTACTCATGCTTTGAAGAGGGAGTGGAAGGATTTTCCTTGAAAATTCGAAAGGGATGAAAATTACTCTGACGTCCTTTTTATTTCTCTTATCCTGAGGGAGGGATATATCCCTTACCTCCAGTAATATTAGAGATATCTCCGTCAAACAAGGTCTTTCCCTTGTAAGGAATCGCCAAAAGTTTAGACTTGGATGAGACATCCGCAGACCATAACGCTCTGTGGGCCAATATAGGAAGCCTGAAATCTTAGCTCCCAGCTTAATAACCTGAAGGGAAGCATCTGAAATAAAGAAGCTGGTTAACTTCAAAGCCCTAATCCAATCCTGGATTTCTTTGAGGGGAGTGTCTGTCCGATAGAAACAGACAACACATCAAACCAGTATGCTGCCGCACTAGTGACGTTAACACTGCAGGTAGCCATTGTAAACCCTGGTGTACATACATTCTTTTGAGCGACACCTCTAACTTTTTATCCATAGGATCTTTTAAGAAACAACTATCCTCTATGGGAATAGTAATCCTCTGACTAGCGTGGAAATTGTCCCTTCCACCTTAGGAGAAGTAGAAAAAGGGATACCCGATTTCTCCCATTCCTTAGCCATAATCGCTGTAGCCCTTTCTGGTACAGGAAATACTTCCACCATGGAGGGAACGTCAAAATACTCGTTTAGTTTTACCGTACTTTTTAGGATTGACTATGCCGGTAGTGACAGAGTCATCCAGGGTAGCTAAAACCTCCTTATGTAACAAACGGAGGTGTCCAAGCTTAAACCTGGAGGAAACAACATCAGTATCCGATAAAGGCATTACACTGACTGAGTCTGAAGTTTCCCCCTCAGATACTACCAAAGTATCTTCCTCTTCAGGCTTCTGGGAAGAAAAATTTGGAATAGCCACTACTGTATTAGCAACTTTTATTGATTTAAAACATTTCCTCTGCGCTCTCCTTGCAGCAAGGGAAAGGCAGACAATGCATTAGAAACAGCCGATGACGTGAAGTTTGAGAGGAAGTGCAGAGCACTGTATGTGTGGGTGATAAAATTTGGGACACCTAACTTTACCACTTCCTTGTTTTAACGAAGGCAAAGAGAATGACTGGGGTGGGATAGAAGCTCTTTGCCACCTCCTGCTGGGCAGGAGTGATATTCCCCCAACAGTAATTAATGATGATCCGGGGCCCAATCTTGTCATTAGAAAGAAAGTATATTAATATAACCGTGTTGAGGGAAATACAGAACCTGGTCAACAGGAGGAGGAAAAGACACCCCAGCCAAAGGCTTAAATACCTTCCCCACTTCCCTCATTCCCCAGTCATTCTGCCAAGGGAACAAGGAACATTAGGAGAGATATCAGGGTGAAAAAAGGTGCCAGAAGAACGAATAAAAAAGAATTTAAGGTCACCCACAGAAAAAAAACGGGTGGGGAGCTGTGGACTCTCCCTGTACAGAAGAAAAGAAAATTATCAGGTAAGCATAATTTAAGTTTTTCTTCTTAAAAACGGGGAGAGTCCACAGCTGCAATCATTACTTTTGGGAAATCAATACCCACGCTTATAGACACTAAATACAAAACGGGCGGGAATAAAAAGGTAGCCCGTTCTGAGGATACCACAGCCTGTCACAACCCAGATACCCGATAAAAATCTACTTCAACAGAAGCAGGAACAACAAAATATGGAAGAGGACAAGGTAACTGCCCATCAATTAGAACCATAAGGATCCCAGTTAGAGATCACACTAAATTCTGGACTCCACTGAGCACAAAAGCCTCTGAGGAGACAAAAGTCCCACTCTCTAGAAGCACACACATAAAAACCTCTCCATGAACAATGGCAAGGGAAACAACAAACAAACTTCCACACCACATTGTCCCTAACTGAAAGAAGGGAAGAATCAGATAATAAGGTCCGAAAGAACCTCCAGAAACAATCCCCAAAGAATCAAGGACAAAACAGAGAGAGAAGCCCCTAACATAACTCGAAAAAGAGCGGCTACCAGGCTGCAAGAGGACAAAGTACCGTAGAAAATTCTCTACCAACAGAGGAGAGCAAAGAAAGGAAAAATTCCAGATCACCTCCTACATGTATCGAAAAAGAATCAATGGAAAGCCTTAACCAGAACCGAAGTCCCAGAAGGACAAAAGGAGAAAAGGTAAGAACAAGATTACCTTACCATAGCACAGAGAAACTGAACACCCATAGTTAAGAAAAAAAAACCCTGGGAGCAGAACAGGAACGGAATAGTAACATCCGTATAGGCCACAGACGAAAGCCGCAGGCTTCCGTCGAATAGGCAGTCAGACAAAACGTCCAACCGAGTAGCTAGCAAACCTGCACCAGTACATTCTTGGAAAAGAACAGGAGAAAAAAAAAAACTCAGAAAGCAGGGCGGACCAACTCCCTCCCTACTAGAAAACATGGTAAGGGAGTACAACACCCTGACCAATAAGAAGAACCAACTACCCGCTAAGGTAAGGTTCCCAGACCAATTGCAAGGCTTCCCAACCTAAGTAAGGATTCTTAGGGAGACAAGATACGTGGTTGATGCCCAAACAGAGCAGTCAGAACTCATAACCCCTACTCCGATCGAACAGTCCTATCACAGAGGCGACTGTCAATGTCTCAAAAGACAAGAGAGATTAAAAAATCCCAGCATCGACAAGGCCCGGAGATCAGATAACGAATCTCCAGCCACAAGTTCCTAAGGAAAAGAAGCAGGAAGAGGCACTGACACCCAGAGAGACTAACTCAGGATCCAGGATACCCATCCTCATTACCCCTCAGAAACCCGGAGGGAGGGTACACTGCAGACAAGAGAAACCCTCGACCCATTGAACTCCTAGTCAGATGAGGAAAACTACCTCAGGAGGAGCCAACTGGATAGGTGCAGTAGACCAGATCCTTCCAAACAGAAGGAAAACAAAGAAACCCAGGAATATTCCAGTAAAGAAATTCCCAGGAAAAACTTCCTCCATCTCTCCAGAAGAGAGAAAGAAACGCCCCAGTAGGAACAAGGAGATTTTCCCAGGACCAGGAAAACAAGCCTTCTACTGAACACTATACAGATCCAAGACTAATAAAATCTGGAAAAACAGATTAACCAAACTGCCAAGTCAAAGACAAAGGACTAGGTTAAAAAAACGGACCCCCAAAAACAGGTGCCAGATCAAGACCAAAAACCTTGCGGAACAACCACAAAGTTACCTGGAAATGAAATTTACACAAAAGTTGATGTATGCCATACCCCCATGGGGTCTTGATCTCTCATGAAGTATCCCAGTGGCTGTCCACTCAGCCCCAAAAGGCTTCCAAGATAATACCCACAAATTCCGAAGTCAAAGGAAGGACCCAAAAGAGATCAGAACTCCATGATTGAGAGAATATGACAATCTCTAAAGATCCAGTCTGGATCAACCCTCAGACAACCTACAGCTCAAGGAATTAACAAATGAACGAGCATCCTAAAACTCCTATCGGTTGATGGCAAGAGAGACTGCATAACAATCCCCCAGATCCCCAAGTATATTGGATCAAAAAGAGGATACTGCAATGACAAAACCGGATCCCAAAGAACAGAGTCTCCGCAACCGGAGTAACTACAAATATACTGCCATAGCAGAATTCGTAATCCCAGCAAACCATGCAGGGAGAAAACACTTAGTATCGAGTACGACCAAACATCGGACGCCCCACCAAGATGAAATAAAGTAGGACCAGCCTGATAGGATAGAAGGGTCTCCTATAGCTTGTAGAAACAAGAAAAACAACCTCGTAACAAGAGGTAAGCAAACTTAGTACCCAAACAGGACCAGCCTGTTGTCAAGGATACAAAATGTCTGATATAACCTCAAAAGAACAGAGTGAACTAGTATCCAACCAGGCCAGCCTGCTGACCAGAGTACAACCGAACTGTTCAAGGGCTAACTGAAAGTTTTAAACTCTAGCAGGGCTAGACTAAACAAACAGACAAACAACAGACAAAGAAGTTCTGAGGCTTAAACATTGTTGTGAAAAAAATGTATTTTTTTTTTTAGACTTCTGCTGGAAGTAACCTCTATCGCGACCATAAAATCACTAGCATCAAAATCCCAGAGAAAAAAGAATTTCCCTAAAAAGGAAACAGCCACGAGCTCCAAAATAAAGAAATAAAACATATCCTAACCAGATCAAAAAAAAGAAGGCCGCACCCGCAGGTGAGGATCTCATCCCTCCATCGTCTAGCACTGTTCACCATCTGATTCAGAAGCCTGAGGATCCGTTGACGAATCAGATCTGGAATCCACCAAAGCCACCAACATATGCCGCAGCAATACACGCAGGCACGCCAGTCTGAATCTAAATGCAAAATCCCCCTCCAGCGGGGCATTTGAAGGCTCCAACCCTGAAGGCTGTACCCCTGAAGCCTCAGAAGAAACCGCTTCCCCAGAGGAAAGATCTGATATAATCGAACTTGCACCTTACACCCCCAGGTTAAGGGGACACAAATGAAGTCTTAGTTTGCAATTAGAAAGATGTAAGTGTGCCAACACCAAAGATATGACCATGCAGAACCGTGCAGTAACCTCTAAAGGAAATAAATCTCCTTCCGGAGGTGTAACGGTATTCCGGACAACTGCCTGTGTAGGAACAGAATATTCTAGGGAACACACCTCATGGGACACAAAACCCTCAGAGGCGGATGGCTCAGCGGTCTCTAACCTCATCACAAAGGGAGAAGAGAGCACTCTATTATGGTATACGGAACATAATTGATTACCATGGCCTCCCCACAATCTACGCAAGTAACAGAATTTGGATCAGAGAAATCCTTCTCCAAACTATCAGAATCCTTCATAGCTTGACTTATTAAATTATGGACAAAAGCAACTAGCACCTTACACCCCCAATGGCTGGGGCACTCACCACCTCCTATGACCCGGACAAGTAGAGAAACAGATCCTTTCCACCGACATTCGCTAACGAATACAGAAATGGAGAACGAAAACGTGACCACGCCCGGTCACGAGGTGCGACATGTAGGCCAAAGAAAAGCGCGCCAGTCCACAAGAACTGTGTAGGTCAAAAAAATTGTATGTTCCGTAATAGCCATGAGCCCCAACATTTCTACACATAAGCAGACAGAATCACATAACAAACATGATTAAAGTCCCCCATTGCTCAATGACCCCCCTCAGGAGATATTAACCTGTGAGTCCATAAAGATAAAGGAGTCCCACTGAGACCCTGTCTTTTATCATTTACATTACATTCCCACGATGAAAGGAAAATGAAATGATCTTACCAGAATCTATGCCGTGGAAAAGTAACACGCTCCTTCAAGTTTGACAGATAGTAGCGTTGCTTCTAACATGGACTTGAGTGAAGAAAGCAGGCAGCAAAACTCGTTAATGCTGATTGCTTATGAAGCTGTTAATATTAGTCGGGATGGTTTTGCTGAAAGACTCTCCCTGCATCTCCGGACTCTAACTTTCATCCATGCTCTCACTGAGAGGCTGACAGGACAACTTAAAACTCCCTTCCTATCTCAAAGAGTACTACCCTCCATAAGAGACTACTCCGAAATCTTCTGACACTTCTCTGACAACCTTGTGACGAAAGGCAAAAAATGACTGGGGGATGAGGGAAGTGGGGGAGGTATTTAAGCCTTTGGCTGGGGTGTCTGTCTCATCCTGGTGGCCAGGTTCTGTATTTCCCAAAAGTAATGAATGCAGCTATGGACTCTCTCCATTTTTAAGAAGAAAACATAATTTATGCTTACCTGATAAATTTATTTCTCTTGTAGTGTATCCAGTCCACGGATCATCCATTACTTATGGGATATTCTCCTTCCCAACAGGAAGTTGCAAGAGGATCACCCACAGCAGAGCTGCTATATAGCTCCTCCCCTCACTGCCATATCCAGTCATTCGACCGAAACAAGACGAGAAAGGAGAAACCACAGGGTGCAGTGGTGACTGTAGTTTAATTAAAATTTAGACCTGCCTTAAAAGGACAGGGCGGGCCGTGGACTGGATACACTACAAGAGAAATAAATTTATCAGGTAAGCATAAATTATATTTTTTCTTGTTAAGTGTATCCAGTCCACGGATCATCCATTACTTATGGGATACCAATACCAAAGCTAAAGTACACGGATGATGGGAGGGACAAGACAGGATTAAACGGAAGGAACCACTGCCTGAAGAACCTTTCTCCCAAAAACAGCCTCCGAAGAAGCAAAAGTATCAAATTTGTAAAATTTTGAAAAGGTGTGAAGCGAAGACCAAGTCGCAGCCTTGCAAATCTGTTCAGAGGCCTCATTTGTAAAGGCCCAGGTGGAAGCTACAGCTCTAGTAGAATGAGCTGTAATCCTTTCAGGGGGCTGCTGTCCAGCAGTCTCATAGGCTAAGCGAATTATGCTCCGAAGCCAAAAGGAAAAAGAGGTTGCCGAAGCTTTTTGACCTCTCCTCTGCCCAGAGTAAACGACAAACAGGGAAGATGTTTGGCGAAAATCTTTAGTAGTTTGTAAGTAAAACTTCATTGAAGAAGGATTAGGACACAATGATGGAACAACAATCTCTTGATTGATATTCTTGTTAGAAACCACCTTAGGTAAAAACCCAGGTTTGGTACGCAGAACTACCTTATCTGCATGAAAAATCAGATAAGGAGAATCACATTGTAAGGCAGATAGCTCAGAGACTCTTCGAGCCGAGGAAATAGCCATCAAAAACAGAACTTTCCAAGATAAAAGTTTAATATCAATGGAATGAAGGGGTTCAAACGGAACTCCTTGAAGAACTTTAAGAACCAAGTTTAAGCTCCACGGGGGAGCAACAGTTTTAAACACAGGCTTAATTCTAACCAAAGCCTGACAAAATGCATGGACGTCTGGAACCTCTGCCAGACGCCTGTGCAAAAGAATAGACAGAGCAGAAATCTGTCCTTTTAAAGAACTAGCTGATAATCCTTTGTCCAAACCCTCTTGGAGAAAGGACAATATCCTAGGAATCCTAACCTTACTCCATGAGTAATTCTTGGATTCACACCAATAAAGATATTTACGCCATATCTTATGGTAGATTTTCCTGGTGACAGGCTTTCGTGCCTGTATTAAGGTATCAATGACTGACTCGGAGAAGCCACGCCTTGATAGAATCAAGCGTTCAATCTCCATGCAGTCAGTCTCAGAGAAATTAGATTTGGATGATTGAAAGGACCTTGTATTAGAAGGTCCTGCCTCAGAGGCAGAGTCCATGGTGGAAAGGATGACATGTCCACTAGGTCTGCATACCAGGTCCTGCGTGGCCACGCAGGCGCTATCAGAATCACTGATGCTCTCTCCTGCTTGATTTTGGCAATCAGTCGAGGGAGCAGAGGAAACGGTGGAAACACATAAGCCAGGTTGAAGAACCAAGGAGCTGCTAGAGCATCTATCAGCGTCGCTCCCGGGTCCCTGGACCTGGATCCGTAACAAGGAAGCTTGGCGTTCTGGCGAGACGCCATGAGATCCAGTTCTGGTTTGCCCCAACGATGGATCAGTTGCGCAAACACCTCCGGATGGAGTTCCCACTCCCCCGGATGAAAAGTCTGACGACTTAGAAAATCCGCCTCCCAGTTCTCTACACCTGGGATGTGGATCGCTGACAGGTGGCAAGAGTGAGACTCTGCCCAGCGAATTATCTTTGAGACTTCTAACATCGCTAGGGAACTCCTGGTTCCCCCTTGATGGTTCATGTAAGCCACAGTCGTGATGTTGTCCGACTGAAATCTGATGAACCTCAGGGTTGCTAACTGAGGCCAAGCTAGAAGAGCATTGAATATTGCTCTTAACTCCAGAATATTTATTGGGAGGAGTTTCTCCTCCTGAGTCCACGATCCCCGAGCCTTCAGGGAGTTCCAGACTGCGCCCCAACCTAGAAGGCTGGCATCTGTTGTTACAATCGTCCAATCTGGCCTGCGAAAGGTCATACCCTTGGACAGATGGACCAGAGAGAGCCACCAGAGAAGAGAATCTCTGGTCTCTTGATCCAGATTTAGTAGAGAGGACAAATCTGAGTAATCCCCATTCCACTGACTTAGCATGCATAATTGCAGCGGTCTGAGATGCAGGCGCGCAAATGGCACTATGTCCATTGCCGCTACCATTAAGCCGATTACTTCCATGCACTGAGCCACTGACGGACGCGGAATGGAATGAAGGACACGGCAAGCATTTAGAAGTTTTGATAACCTGGACTCCGTTAGGTAAATTTTCATCTCTACAGAATCTATAAAAGTCCCTAGGAAGGTGACTCTTGTGAGTGGGGATAGAGAACTCTTTTCTACGTTCACTTTCCACCCATGCGACCTCAGAAACGCCAGAACTATCTCTGTATGAGACTTGGCAATTTGAAAACTTGACGCCTGTATCAGGATGTCGTCTAGATACAGGGCCACCGCTATGCCTCGTGGTCTTAGAACCTCCAGAAGTGAGCCCAGAACCTTTGTAAAAATTCTCGGGGCTGTGGCCAACCCGAAGGGAAGAGCTACAAATTGGTAATGCCTGTCTAGAAAGGCAAACCTTAGGAACCGATAATGATCTTTGTTAATCGGTATGTGAAGGTAGGCATCCTATAAGTCCACTGTGGTCATGTACTGACCCTCTTGGATCATGGGTAGGATGGTCCGAATAGTTTCCATTTTGAATGATGGAACTCTGAGGAATTTGTTTAAGATCTTTAGATCCAAGATTGGTCTGAAGGTTCCCTCTTTTTTGGGAACCACAAACAGATTTGAATAAAACCCCTGTCCCTGTTCCGTCCGCAGAACTAGATGGATCACTCCCATTACTAGGAGGTCTTGCACACAGCTTAGGAATGCCTCTTTCTTTATCTGGTTTGCTGATAACCTTGAAAGATGAAATCTCCCTTGTGGAGGAGAAGCTTTGAAGTCCAGAAGATATCCCTGAGATATGATCTCCAACGCCCAGGGATCCTGAGCATCTCTTGCCCACGCCTGGGCGAAGAGAGAAAGTCTGCCCCCCACTAGATCTGTTTCCGGATAGGGGGCCGTTCCTTCA
Organism: Bombina bombina; assembly: GCF_027579735.1. Taxonomy (NCBI): domain Eukaryota; kingdom Metazoa; phylum Chordata; class Amphibia; order Anura; family Bombinatoridae; genus Bombina; species Bombina bombina. The sequence continues at coordinate 984,432,061 of NC_069500.1, read as the reverse complement.
TGCTGTCTTGGGGGCAGCAGCAGGTTTTCTGGCCTGCTTGCCCTTGTTCCAGGCCTGGTTAGGTTTCCAGGCCTGTCTGGAATGAGCAACAGTTCCCTCTTGTTTTCAAGCGGAGGAAGTTGATGCTGCTCCTGCCTTGAAATTTCTAAAGGCACGAAAATTAGACTGTTTGGCTTTTGATTTGACCCTGTCCTGAGGAAGGGTATGACCCTTGCCTCCAGTAATGTCAGCAATAATTTCCTTCAAGCCAGGCCCGAATAAGGTCTGCCCCTTGAAAGGAATGTTGAGTAACTTAGACTTTGAAGTCACGTCAGCTGACCAGGATTTAAGCCATAGCGCCCTACGCGCCTGGATGGCAAATCCGGAATTCTTAGCCGTTAGTTTAGTCAAATTAACAATGGCATCAGAAACAAATGAGCTAGCTAGCTTAAGCATTCTAAGCTTGTTAATAATTTCGTCCAATGGAGCTGTATGGATGGCCTCTTCCAGGGCCTCAAACCAGAATGCCGCCGCAGCAGTGACAGGCGCAATGCATGCAAGGGGCTGCAAAATAAAACCTTGTTGAATAAACATTTTCTTAAGGTAACCCTCCAATTTTTTATCCATTGGATCTGAAAAAGCACAACTGTCCTCAACCGGGATAGTGGTTCGCTTTGCTAAAGTAGAAACTGCTCCCTCCACCTTAGGGACCGTCTGCCATAAGTCCCGTGTAGTGGCGTCTATTGGAAACATTTTTCTAAATATAGGAGGTGGGGAAAAGGGCACACCGGGTCTATCCCACTCCTTACTAATAATTTCTGTAAGCCTTTTAGGTATAGGAAAAACGTCAGTACACACCGGCACCGCATAGTATCTATCCAGCCTACACAATTTCTCTGGAATTGCAACTGTGTTACAGTCATTCAGAGCAGCTAATACCTCCCCAAGCAATACACAGAGTTTCTCAAGCTTAAATTTAAAATTAGAAATCTCTGAATCAGGTTTCCCCGAGTCAGAGATGTCACCCACAGAATGAAGCTCTCCGTCCTCATGTTCTGCATACTGTGACGCAGTATCTCTCCTAACCCCAGAGCTATCGCGCTTGCCTCTTAATTCAGGCAATCTAGATAATACCTCTGACAGGGTATTATTCATGATTGCAGCCATGTCCTGCAAGGTAATCACTATGGGCGTCCCTGATGTAATTGGCGCCATATTAGCGTGCGTCCCCTGAGGGGGAGGCGAAGGGTCTGACACGTGGGGAGAGTTAGTCGGCATAACTTCCCCCTCGATAGAACCCTCTGGTGATAATTCTTTTATAGATAAAGACTGATCTTTACTGTTTAAGGTGAAATCAATACATTTAGTACACATTCTCCTATGGGGCTCCACCATGGCTTTCAAACATAATGAACAAGTAGGTTCCTCTGTATCAGACATGTTTAAACAGACTAGCAATGAGACTAGCAAGCTTGGAAAACACTTAAAACAAGTTTACAAGCAATATAAAAAACGTTACTGCGCCTTTAAGAAACACAAATTTTGTCAAAATTTGAAATAACAGTGAAAAAAAGGCAGTTACACTAACGAAATGTTTACAGTGTATGTAACAAGTTAGCAGAGCATTGCACCCACTTGCAAATGGATGATTAACCCCTTAATACCAAAAACGGAATAACAAATGACAAAAACGTTTTTTTAAACAGTCACAACAACTGCCACAGCTCTACTATGGCTCTTTACCTCCCTCAATACGACTTTTGAAGCCTTTTGAGCCCTCCAGAGAAGTCCTGGAACATGCAGGAAGAAGCTGGATGTCTGTGTCTGTAATTTCTGCACAAAAAAATGCTAAAATAGGCCCCTCCCACTCATATTACAACAGTGGAAAGCCTCCAGGAACTGTTTCTAGGCAAAATTCAAGCCAGCCATGTGGAAAAAACTAGGCCCCAATAAGTTTTATCACCAAACATATATAAAAAAACGATTAAACATGCCAGCAAACGTTTTAAAATACACTTTTATAAGAGTATGTATCTCTATTAATAAGCCTGATACCAGTTGCTATCACTGCATTTAAGGCTTTACTTACATTACTTCGGTATCAGCAGCATTTTCTAGCAAATTCCATCCCTAGAAAAATATTTTAACTGCACATACCTTATTGCAGATAAAACTGCACGCTATTCCCCCTCTGAAGTTACCTCACTCAAAATGTGAGAACAGCAAAGGATCTTAGTTACTTCTGCTAAGATCATAGAAAAACGCAGGCAGACTCTTCTTCCAATACTGCCCGAGATAAACAGTACACTCCGGTACCATTTAAAATAACAAACTTTTGATTGAAGAAATAAACTAAGTATAAAACACCACAGTCCTCTTACGACCTCCATCTTAGTTGAGGGTTGCAAGAGAATGACTGGATATGGCAGTGAGGGGAGGAGCTATATAGCAGCTCTGCTGTGGGTGATCCTCTTGCAACCTCCTGTTGGGAAGGAGAATATCCCATAAGTAATGGATGATCCGTGGACTGGATACACTTAACAAGAGAAAACTGGGGAATGGGTAATAAAGGGATTATGTATCTTTTAAAACAATAAAAATTATATTGTAGACTGTCCCTTTAAATAATAACAAAACTGCAAAATAATTCACTTTATAACACTGTTGTATATCTGTGCCTGATAACCGATCTGATAACTGCAAAATAGAGACTTGTATACTAATTTTATGACCTTGGTTAGCCTTGATTTCTGCAAACTAAAGCCCAGATTGGCAAATGGTAGGTGAGTTTGGCTACTGAAAAATAACTGCACTAAAAATTATGTTAATTTGTTTTGAAAACGCTAAGACTTGGCTGATATGTTATTCTCTAGCAACACAATAGAATTGTCTGATAATTAAGAGGTCTTAAACTATCCCTTTATGTTATTCATCAATACCTAGTTTTAAATACTTTTATTATCCTTTCTAAATAGCAAGTAGGGTACCATCAGAAAATATTTTAACACCCCTTATAACAGAAAAATATAAGTGAGAATCTTCCTAAGCCAATACAAATATATCATTCAGTAAGTCATCCAATTGCAAATGTAAGTAAGTGCCAGATGCTCATAAGCTAAATGATATGGCTCTGCATTCCTTTACAGTGAGTGGAATGTAATATTTTGAGGGGTTTAAAAGAATAAGCAATAAACATGAAAGGCATTCCAAAATTCAGGGTAGGGCTTTACGTGTTAATGTCAAAGATTTAAACTGTAAGCAAAACATGTTATAAACTATTTGTGACAGTACCCAGTGGTCATCTATAACAGCAGTGTAACTATACTACAGTTAAACAAGAAGTTAATACATAAGAAATAAATAAAAAACTGAAAAACAGAATTTATGTTTACCTGATAAATTACTTTCTCCAACGGTGTGTCCGGTCACGGCGTCATCCTTACTTGTGGGGATATTCTCTTCCCCAACAGGAAATGGCAAAGAGCCCAGCAAAGCTGGTCACATGATCCCTCCTAGGCTCCGCCTACCCAGTCATTCGACCGACGTTAAGAGAATATTTGCATAGGAGAAACCATATGTTACCGTGGTTGACTGTAGTTAAAGAAAATAAAATATCAGACCTGATTAAAAAACCAGGGCGGGCCGTGGACCGGACACACCGTTGAGAAAGTAAATTATCAGGTAAACATAAATTCTGTTTTCTCCAACATAGGTGTGTCCGGTCCACGGCGTCATCCTTACTTGTGGGAACCAATACCAAAGCTTTAGGACACGGATGAAGGGAGGGAGCAAATCAGGTCACCCTAAATGGAAGGCCCACGGCTTGCAAAACCTTTCTCCCAAAATAGCCCTCAGAAGAAGCAAAAGTATCAAATTTGTAAAATTTTAGAAAAGTGTGCAGTGAAGACCAAGTCGCTGCCTTACATATGATCAACAGAAGCCTCGTTCTTGAAGGCCCATGTGGAAGCCACAGCCCTAGTGGACTGTGAGCTGTGATTCTTTCAGGAGGCTGCCGTCCGGCAAGTCTCATAAGCCAATCGGATAATGCTTTTAATCCAGAAGGAGAGAGAGGTAGAAGTTGCTTTTTGAACTCTCCGTTTACCAGAATAAACAACAAACAAAGACAAAGTTTGTCTGAAATCCTTAGTAGCTGCTAAGTAAAATTTGAGAGCACGAATACATCCAAGTTGTGCAACAAAACGTTCTCTTTTGAAACTGGATTAGGACACAAAGAAGGCACAACTATCTCCTGGTTAATGTTTTTGTTAGAAACAACTTTTGGAAAGAAAACAGGTTTAGTACGCAAAACACCCTTATCTGCATGGAACACCAGATAAGGAGAAGAACACTGCAGAGCAGATAATTCTGAAACTCTTCTAGCAGAAGAAATTGCAACCAAAAACAAAACTTTCCAAGATAATAACTTAATATCAACGGAATGTAAGGGTTCCAAACGGACCCCCCTGAAGAAACTGAAGAACTAGGTGAGACTCCAAGGAGGAGTCAAATTTTGTACACAGGCCTCGTGATTCTAACCAGAGCCTGAACAAAGGCTGAAATCTGCACAGCTGCCAGCTTTTTTGTGAAGTAACACAGACAAGGCAGAAATCTGTCCCATCAAGGAACTTGCAGATAATCCTTTTTCCAATCCTTCTCGAAGGAAGGATAGACTCTTAGGAATCTTAACCTTGTCCCAAGGGAATCCTGCAGATTCACACCAACAGATATACCAAATTATGTGGTAATTTTTCTGGTTACAGGCTTTCAGGCCTGAACAAGAGTATTAATAACAGAATCTGAGAACCCTCGCTTTGATAAGAGCAAGCGTTCAATCTCCAAGCAGTCAGCTGGAGTGGGTCGAACGGACCTAGAACAAGAAGGTCTCGTCTCAAAGGTAGCTTCCATGGTGGAGCCGATGACATATTCACCAGATCTGCATACCAAGTCCTGCGTGGCCACGCAGGAGCTATCAAAATCACCGACGCCCTCTCCTGATTGATCCTGGCTACCAGCCTGGGGATGAGAGGAAACGGCGGGAACACATAAGCTAGTTTGAAGGTCCAAGGTGCTACTAGTGCATCCACTAGAGCCGCCTTGGGATCCCTGGATCTGGACCCGTAGTAAGGAACTCTGAAGTTCTGACGAGAGGCCATCAGATCCATGTCTGGAATGCCCCACGGTTGAGTGACTTGGGCAAAGATTTCCGGATGGAGTTCCCACTCCCCCGGATGCAATGTCTGACGACTCAGAAAATCCGCTTCCCAATTTTCCACTCCTGGGATGTGGATAGCAGACAGGTGGCAGGAGTGAGACTCCGCCCATAGAATGATTTTGGTCACTTCTTCCATCGCTAGGGAACTCCTTGTTCCCCCCTGATGGTTGATGTATGAACTTGGCCCTCGCTAGCTGAGGCCAAGCTTTGAGAGCATTGAATATCGCTCTCAGTTCCAGAATATTTATCGGTAGAAGAGATTCTACCCGAGACCAAAGACCCTGAGCTTTCAGGGATCCCCAGACCGCGCCCCAGCCCATCAGACTGGCGTCGGTCGTGACAATGACCCACTCTGGTCTGCGGAAGGTCATCCCTTGTGACAGGTTGTCCAGGGACAGCCACCAACGGAATGAGTCTCTGGTCCTCTGATTTACTTGTATCTTCGGAGACAAATCTGAATAGTCCCCATTCCACTGACTGAGCATGAACAGTTGTAATGGTCTTAGATGAATGCGCACAAAAGGAACTATGTCCATTGCCGCTACCATCAAACCTATCACTTCCATGCACTGCGCTATGGAAGGAAGAGGAACGGAATGAAGTATCCGACAAGAGTCTAGAAGTTTTGTTTTTCTGGCTTCTGTCAGAAAAATCCTCATTTCTAAGGAGTCTATTATAGTTCCCAAGAAGGGAACCCTCGTTGACGGAGATAGAGAACTCTTTTCCACGTTCACTTTCCATCCGTGAGATCTGAGAAAGGCCAGGACAATGTCCGTGTGAGCCTTTACTTGAGGAAGGGACGACGCTCGAATCAGAATGTCGTCCAAGTAAGGTACTACAGCAATGCCCCTTGGTCTTAGCACCGCCAGAAGGGACCCTAGTACCTATGAGAAAATCCTAGGAGCAGTGGCTAATCCGAAAGAAAACGCCACGAACTGGAAATGCTTGTCCAGGAATGCAAACCTTAGGAACCGATGATGTTCCTTGTGGATAGGAATATGTAGATACGCATCCTTGAAATCCACCTTGGTCATGAATTGACCTTCCTGGATGGAAGGAAGAAGTGTTCGAATGGTTTCCATCTTGAACGATGGAACCTTGAGAAACTTGTTCAAGATCTTGAGATCTAAGATTGGTCTGAACGTTCCCTCTTTTTTGGGAACTATGAACAGATTGGAGTAGAACCCCATCCCTTGTTCTCCTAATGGAACAGGATGAATCACTCCCATTTTTAGCAGGTCTTCTACCCAATGTAAGAATGCCTGTCTTCTTATGTGGTCTGAAGACAACTGAGACCTGTGGAACCTCCCCCTTGGAGGAAGCCCCTTGAACTCCAGAGAATAACCTTGGGAGACTATTTCTAGCGCCCAAGGATCCAGAACATCTCTTGCCCAAGCCTGAGCGAAGAGAGAGAGTCTGCCCCCCACCAGATCCGGTCCCGGATCGGGGGCCCGCATTTCAAGCTGTCTTGGTAGCAGTGGCAGGTTTCTATTACCTTCCTGCTTAGAGGACGTAGCCCTTGGGGCTGATCCGTTTCTGCGAAAGGGACGAAACTTAGGTTTATTTTTGGTCTTAAAAAGACCTATCCTGAGGAAGGGCGTGGCCCTTGCCCCCAGTGATATCAGAGATAATCTCTTTCAAGTCAGGGCCAAAGAGTGTTTTCCCCTTGAAAGGAATGTCAAGCAATTTGTTCTTGGAAGACGCATCCGCTGCCCAAGATTTTAACCAAAGCGCTCTGCGCCACAATAGCAAACCCAGAATTTTTTCGCCGCTAACCTAGCCAATTGCAAGGTGGCGTCTAGGGTGAAAGAATTAGCCAATTTAAGAGCACGAATTCTGTCCATAATCTCCTCATAAGAAGAAGAATTACTAATAATCGCCTTTCCTAGCTCATCAAACTAGAAACACGCGGCTGCAGTGACAGGGACAATGCATGCAATTGGTTGTAGAAGGGAACCTTGCTGAACAAACATCTTTTTTAGCAGACCTTCTAATTTTTTATCCATAGGATCTTGGAAAGCACAACTATCTTCTATGGGTATAGTGGCGCGCTTGTGTAGAGTAGAAACCGCCCCCTCGACCTTGGGGACTGTCTGCCATCAGTCCTTTCTGGGGTCGACTATAGGAAAACAATTTTATAAATATGGGGGGAGGTACTAAAGGTATACCGGGCCTGTCCCATTCTTTACTAACAATGTACGCCACCCGCTTGGATATAGGAAAAGCTTCGGGGGGCCCCGGGGCCTCTAAGAACTTTTCCATTTTACATAGTGGTTCTGGAATGACCAGATAATCACAATCATCCAAATTGGATAACACCTCCTTAAGCAGAGCGCGGAGATGTTCCAACTTAAATTTAAAAGTAATCACATCAGGTTCAGCTTGTTGAGAAATGTTTCCTGAATCTGAAATTTCTCCCTCAGACAAAACCTCCCTGGCCCCCTCAGACTGGTGTAGGGGCCCTTCAGAAACCATATCATCAGCGTTCTCATGCTCTACAGAATTTTCTAAAACAGAGCAGTCGCGCTTTCGCTGATAAGTGGGCATATTGGCTAAAATGTTTTTGATAGAATTATCCATTACAGCCGTTAAATGTTGCATAGTAAGGAGTATTGGCGCACTAGATGTACTAGGGGCCTCCTGTATGGGCAAGACTGGTGTAGACGAAGGAGGGGATGATGCAGTACCATGCTTACTCCCCTCACTTGAGGAATCATCTTGGGCATCATTTTTACTAAATTTTGTTTATGACATAAAATACATATAGTTAAATGAGAAGGAACCTTGGTTTCCCCACAGTCAGAACACAATCTATCTGGTAGTTCAGACATGTTAAACAGGCATAAACTTGATAACAAAGCACAAAAAACGTTTTAAAATAAAACCGTTACTGTCACTTTAAATTTTAAACTAAACACACTTTATTACTGCAATTGCGAAAAAGTATGAAGGAATTGTTCAAAATTCACCAAAATTTCACCACAGTGTCTTAAAGCCTTAAAAGTATTGCACACCAAATTTGGAAGCTTTAACCCTTAAAATAACGGAACCGGAGCCGTTTTTATATTTAACCCCTTTACAGTCCCTGGAATCTGCTTTGCTGAGACCCAACCAAGCCCAAAGGGGAATACGATACCAAATGATGCCTTCAGAAAGACTTTTCTATGTATCAGAGCTCCACACACATGCAGCTGCATGCCATGCTGTCCTCAAAAACAAGTGCGCCATACCGGCGCGAAAATGAGGCTCTGACTATGATTAGGGAAAGCCCCTAAAGAATAAAGTGTCTAAAACAGTGCCTGCCGATATAATCATATCAAAATACCCAGAATAAATGATTCCTCAAGGCTAAATATGTGTTAATAATGAATCGATTTAGCCCAGAAAAAGTCTACAGTCTTAATAAGCCCTTGTGAAGCCCTTATTTACTATCTTAATAAACATGGCTTACCGGATCCCATAGGGAAAATGACAGCTTCCAGCATTACATCGTCTTGTTAGAATGTGTCATACCTCAAGCAGTAAGAGACTGCACACTGTTCCCCCAACTGAAGTTAATTGCTCTCAACAGTCCTGTGTGGAACAGCCATGGATTTTAGTTACGGTGCTAAAATCATTTTCCTCATACAAACAGAAATCTTCATCTCTTTTCTGTTTCTGAGTAAATAGTACATACCAGCACTATTTTAAAATAACAAACTCTTGATTGAATAATAAAAACTACAGTTAAACACTAAAAAACTCTAAGCCATCTCCGTGGAGATGTTGCCTGTACAACGGCAAAGAGAATGACTGGGGTAGGCGGAGCCTAGGAGGGATCATGTGACCAGCTTTGCTGGGCTCTTTGCCATTTCCTGTTGGGGAAGAGAATATCCCACAAGTAAGGATGACGCCGTGGACCGGACACACCTATGTTGGAGAAAAAGTAAATATAAGCTATTTCTTATTTAAAGGGATACTAAACCCACATTTTTTTCTAATTTACTCCTATTATCAATTTTTCTTTGTTCTCATGGTATCTTGATTTGAAAAAGCAGTAATAAAAGGTTAGGAGACGGCCCATTTTTAAATCAGCACCTTGGTAGAGCTTGCTGATTGGTTTGCTACATTTAGCCACAAATCAGCAAGCGCTACCCAGGTGCTGAACAAAAAATGGTCTGGCTCTAAAGTTAAACAAAAGTTAAACAAAGAAAAATTGATAATAGGAGATGCTCTAACATAACTGAATCATGAAAGAAAAAAATTGGGTTTAGTATCCCTTTAAGCCTATATGGATATGAATTCTACGTATTACAAAAGGCACTTAAAAAGGGAGAATATACTTGAAAAATGTTTTATTGTTTAAATAATCACTATTCCATTCCACAGTTTTGCATAACCAAACCTGTCATTATTTATTTATTTTTAAATATTTTTTTATTGAGGTTATTAGCATGACAACTTCAAAATAATACCAACACATCATGATACAATAGGTGTTCAAAAACATTCACTTAGATAATGATAACATTAATGAGCGCCCGCAATCTTATACAGTCACATAAAAAATTAGGACTATTTCCTTAGAAAATCCAAAGTGAGCTTACATAATAGCGTGGAACAAGCTAACCTGAAACCTCATTTTATTTTTGAAAGCATCTCCCTCTCCTAGTATAAGAAGCCACTTCAGGACTCATTTAACCCTAAATGTTATCTAAAGGGAGTAGGGTGTTGAAACTGATCTATCTTGGACCAAAGAAAAATTAGAATAAAATTATCAACTGCTAAACACATGGAAGAATTTAAAAATAGTATACTCTGTAGACACTTCTCACATCTCCATTGTAATAATATCTTTAAATTGCAATGCGTAGTGTACGGTAGCATATAGTAAAGATGTAGCCTAAACTCACTACTGTACAATTTTTAATAAACAAACATATAAGCTATGCAACCTAAAAAAAAAAATTGTTATATAGAATAGCGGACCAAAGCCGCTCTTGTAATCCCAGCCAACCAATACTGGGTATATTAAAGAACCCAGTCTTACTACTGGGAATGTAGAGTCACCCCCTCACAGTGTAAATACATTATTATAGAATAGATAAGTAGATGTCACAAAACCTAAGAGTAATACATTTGAAGAGGGGGGGGGGGGAGGTGCAGAGAGCAATAAGACTCCCCAATAAGTATTACTCTGCAAATAAGACCATATATGAACTTGCATCCGATTATATGATTACCGTACATATGGGGAGAAGAAGAATACAAGCTAAATGGAGCTAATATATGCATAAAATATCATGCAAAATGGGTATATCCACAATTCCTATTTGAACCTTCAGAGACGCCATTCTTGGCTAGAGGCTTATCTGGGAAAGCAAAATAATACATCTAAAAGCTACACTAAAATGTGCCTCACCGCACCTCCGTTAAGCAAATAATGTTAAGTCCACTGGTTCGGCCGCAACCAATAGAACAGGCCTAGGTGAACAAACAGAACAGTGAGGAGGAGGAGTTTTTTTTTCCCCCTCCCATGATTCCTATTACCCACTACTTATCTGGTGCTTCTAGAATATGAAACACACACATACCCATCTGTAATAATGCAAACTATACAGTAAAAATGCAGTACATATATATTACAATAATGTGGGAGCATTATAAATCTAAAAAATAATTAACACATGTGAATGGTGTCAAGAAAACTATGAAAAAATATACAAACATGTGGTTTAAACTAGTTCAGTTCTGTAAGATACAGCCATAAGCTGAATATTTAGGACTCTCAAAAAGGTTAAAGGGGTAACCCAGTCAGTATATATAGGGGACTTTCTATCCAAGGTATTCACTAACTGCCTGTGAACCAGGGATTCAACTATAACATTTAGAACATATATGTACAGTACATGTGTTTTATATGGAGGTATACATAGTGTAGTTCGCAACTGCCTAATAACTAAAGTAACCCTAACCAAAGGGGAGACTATTATACAACATCCTCATAAGAATATAGCTATGTGTATACCACATTTGCAATTCAGACCCCTGCTGAAATGCGGATGGATGCTAGTAAGGTGTTCCGGGACCTATACTGTTATAAAGCCAAAGAGGTATACAGCGCTAAGATGCTATGTTACATCTGCATACTACCCAACTGAAAACATTAAAGTATCAGTATTAACACTCCATATGATGATCTTCTTACGCCGTACATTGTTAGATGGAGTATATACATAGGTCATGTAACCCACTGAAAACCCACATAACCCCACATTTAGCATAATACAAACAATACGTTTCTCATGGCAGTATTATATTAGCTGCAGCTACCTACATGAGATAATCCCTAGGATCTCATAACCCCAGCCACAACCGTGGCAAAGTTCAAGGTCCCTCATACTACTTAAAAGCGTCATCTGCGGGTCAGGCTCCTAAATTGGTAGCTAATAAAATATAGCAATGCTTAATCTATAATTCTGTGTTTTATTTAAAGTTAAGCCAAAGTGCATTATATCATCCTGAGTCAAGCCGGGGAGTAGAGACATCATACTACTGGTCAGTTTTTAGCCTATGCCCTCTGGAACATAGTGGCAATGATGGTAGTCTTGTCCTTCAATTTTCTGTACCTGCATTCAACTTGTTGCAATGTGCTGTGGATGTGCAGAGTTATCTTTCCAAAGCAAGAGCTGGCCTCCCTTCAAATATATGACACCAGCTCGGAGTTGCACTGATGCGGTAGAGTCTATCAGAGGTGGCATGAAATTAGGGCAATCACACCTGAGGCTTGCCTCCCCAATCAACAGACTCAGTCCCGTTTCCTCTATTAGTGACCTAACGGACACTTCCCACTTGAACCATTCTCTCCGGGATCTGCACCCTACCAGTGCACCAGCACAGACGTACTAAAAAAAGGTCTGAAGCAGTACGTACAGAACGCTAGCTCGTGAGGGTCTGCCGCATGTAATACACTGAACTCGGCATCCCTGTCAAAGCTATCGTTACCTCCCCTGATCTCTTGCCAGGTGTCTGCCGCAACCTCCATGGCTGAAGCTGAGGCAAGAGATACAAGACTTATATTTGAGCTCTGCGGCAAAACAGTATGCCCACTCTCACCCGTAGGCAGTCTTATTGGAGCTTCTCTCCTATGGCTGTTCACAGTGATGCACGTCTCTGGGTCAAAGATGACCGACTCCTCGTGCAAATCTCTGACCAATGAATGCAAGGCATCAAACCTCCTGGAAACCTTTTGTGAAAGTCTCAGTAACATCTCACAGATAGCCGTATTATCCTCCTCCATAGTCATGAGTAATTAAAGCTGCAAGCGTATACCTGACGTAGATAAAACTCAGTATCCGGAGGGATCGGTGCGACCAGGTTGCTAGGCCTAATCTGTGTTGCATAGTTCAGTCCAGATTCTTAAGGTCATAACCACAGCAAGCTCAGACTTAATGTGGGTAGTAGTTTTAGGTTGAATATTGTTCCGCTTTTCATACGGTTTCCATAGTGTAAATGGCCAAAATTAACTTTTAAAATTACAAAAACATTAGAAGCTCAAGGCATGCACATCCACTCTCTCTGAGCGCTAGCTCCGTCCCACCCAAACCTGGTATTTTAATACACATTTACCTCTGTAATTACCTTGTATCTAAGATTCTGCAGACTGCCCACTTATCTCAGTGCTATTTACAAACTCGCATTTTAGCAAATCAGTGCTGACTCATTTGTAACTCCATAAGATTGAGCACAGTGTTATCTATATGGCACACATTAACTAGCACCGACTTGCTGTGAAAATATATTAAAATGCACAGAGACGTAGAGTTTTAGAAGTTATAATGTATATTAAAAGGGACAGTCTACAATAGATTTGTTATTGTTTTAAAAGATACATAATCCCATTCCCCAGTTTTGCACAACCAACAGTTCTATTAATATACTTTTTACCTGTGTGATCACCTTGTATTAAGCATCTTCTGACAGCCCCCGGATCACATGACTGACTATTTAAAATCTATTGAGTTGCATATAGTACTGTGTTGTGCTAACTCTTAAATAATTTGCCGGGTGTGAACACATTGTTATCTATATGGCCCACATGAACTATCAGTCTCATGTTGTGAAAAGCAAATACAAAAGCATATGATTAAGAAGCTGTCAATAGAGCCTTTGAAACAAGCAGAAATGTAAAAAAAGTTGAAATGTTATAAAATATATTAATCTAACAATGTTGGTTGTGCCAATTGGGGAATGAGTAGTAAAGCCGTTATCTATCTTTTTAAACAATAAACATTTTTGTGCAGACTGTCCTTTTAAACCCAAACGTTTTCTATACAATTTTTAAAACGTTTCCAATTTACTTCTATTATCAAATTTATTTCATTCTCATGTTATTCTTTGTTGAAGAGATACCTAGGTAGGTAGCATGCACATGCCTGAAGCACTACATGACAGGAAATGGTGCTGCCATCTAGTGCTCTTGCTAATGTATAACATTGTTTCAAAACTGCTGCCATATAGTTCTGTAGACATGTGCACACTCCTGAGCTTAAGTTCCTGCTTTTCAAATAAGGATAACAAGAAAATAAAGAAAATATAATAGAAGTAAATTAGAAAGGTGTTTAAAATTGTTTGTTCTATCGAAATCATAAAAGAAAAAATGTGGGTTTTATGTGCCTTTAATATAACAATGTTGGTTGTGCATAGCTGGGGAATGGGTAATATAGGCATTATCTATCTTTTTAAACAATAAAATAAATCAAGTAGACTGTCCCTTTAATGTCTCTATATGCTTTTTTCTGACTATGCTATGCTATATATTATGAGACTAAATCAATCCTGTGCCGCTAAAAACGTTAAAAACTGATTCTAATACGATCACAAGCTCAGAGTAATCAGACATAGACCCTGGCAATTCTTTGTACCTTTTAGCTTGTGAAACTTTTGCCACCAGTTGTCATAGCCTCTATAGCAGGGGTAAATTTATTATGGTGCGGACAGACATGATCCGCTATAGCGAATCATGTCCGCCGCACATTGGTAAATGCTGACAGCATACGTAGTCGGCATTTATCATTGCACCAGCAGTTCTTGTGAACTACTGGTGCAATACCGCCCCCTGCAGATTTCGGCCGCTAGCAGGGGGTGTCAATCAACTCGATCGAATTCAATTGGGCTAATTGCTGTCCGCCACCTCGGAGGTGGTGGACAAGTTAAGGAGCAGCGGTCTTAGGACCGCTGCTTCTTAACTTCCGCTTCAGGGGGAACTGAAGCGGAGTGGGTTGGAAGCAGCATCCACTGCTTCATAAATCGACCCCTATAGCATTGCACAGGTTGTTCTTTTTTTAAAAAACAAAAACTAATTGCTGACACACTGCCCCTGGGCTACCACATTCTCCTAGGTAGCATTTGGTAAACTTCAACTTCCAAAATGCAGTGGCCTACTGTAATGAGTGCTTCACTGAGCAAGCACATACAGCTGATGTTAAAGGCAAACCGAGGGGGGATAGCTGTGCTGAGAAGGTGTGGGACATATATTTAATTTTTTTAAGAATATGGCCAATTTGGTGACGTTTAATAAAAGTAAGATGTGGTTCTCTATCCTGAACATATCATGAGCCACTTGAGAAATAATGCATTGCTGTTGGAAACATAGTAAACTGATTTGTAACTTTATGTGCTTAAGACTAAAGGCAAGATGATCTAAAGGTCTCTGTGCTGGTGAGATTATTAAGAAAGCTCACCAGAACTTCTATTCCCCTGGTGGAATGACCTAAAGCCAATTTTTTATCAAAATTTTAAAATTTGTATGTAAATTTCATAGAAAACGCATAGAAATTCGTACTTAGAAGTACAAAATACAAAGCGTAATTGTTGTTTTATTGTAAAATGGGCTGAACATGAGCATTCCATGGGCATACTGTATATGAAATGATCTCTCAAATCCCAGCGTAATTATCTAAACATTTCTGACCAACAAATATCACTGTTTTTCCGCGCAGCTTTCATTAAAATACTCAAAACAATTACTTGGAAAGGAAAAACTTTTGTTTTGTATTAGGCGTAATATTGTACTTCGTCCTCCATTGTGAACTTTTACATAGTAGAGAGTTCTCATTATTTCTATGGGAGACATCTCACCACTAGCAGGGACAGCCCATTGTCTTTGATAATTGCACAAAGCCTGCGAGGCTAAACGTGGTTTTTCACATTTTTGCTTGCAAACTTTTGATCATCCGGCCCTAAATGCCTGACCCCACATTTTTTCTAACTTTGCATAATGACATACAGCCAACCAGTCCTGAAGCAGGTTGGTTGATGCTATAATTTGTAATATTAAGGAACTCTTGTAAGTGACTATATACTGTGTGTGAATAAGTCAAGTTTGTTAAGGGGAAATATCCAGGAGCACTTTCTACTCTTCTAAAGATGGGAAATCACTTTTTCTGAGAAACCCAATGAAACAAACGGTTAAAAACTAATTTCATTTTTTACTTCCATCCAAAAATGTTTATTAAAAAAATTTAGTTAAAATTAAATATATCCTTTAAATTAATTGGTAGCCAATTGTTTTGACTTTCTAGATTTGAATTATCCAATCATTAAGCCAACAAGCAAAGTTCTCAATCGAGTATTCTTTCATTTCTATTTCCCAAACAAGTCCGCTTGAACAAATAGAGGTTTCATTTTAAGGACATATTTAATTTTAACTAAAGTTTTTTAATAAACATTTTTGGATGGAATAAAAAAAATGAAATCAGTTTATAACTGTGAATCCTCCTTCCAGTTAATTACCGGAAGATGGACAGTGAATGCTTCGTATTTAAACATAGCACTTTTACTGATTTTAAATGCTCTTGAGAAAGACGATTGTGCTTGTTAAAATGTGTTGAGCAACAATAAAAAGTTGTATTGTTCTTTTTTGGAAAGATAGTTTGGTTTTAATAAATCACCTGAAACTGGAAATGACTCCCAGTATTTTAAATGTATGCATACAGGTATAGTGTTTGGCTTGTACACACAAATCAGACAAGTAATTTATCTATACTATAATTGCTTAGGTTTTTTTATTTTGGGGGGTTTGGGGGGTGGGGGGGGGTTTATTGTTAGGGGGTCTTAGTATTTTTAATTCTTAAAGGGACAGTCAACACCAGAATTTTTGTTGTTTTAAAAGATAGATAATCCCTTAATTACCAATTCCCCAGTTTTGCACAACCAACAGAGTTATAATTATACACGTTTTACCTCTTTAATTACCTTGTATCTAAGCCTCAGCAGACTGCCCCCTTATTTCAGTTCTTTTGACAGACTTGCAGTTTAGCCAATCAGAGCTGTCTCCATGGTAAATTCACGTGCATGAGCTCAATGTTATCTATATGAAACACATGGACTAACGCCCTCTAGTGGTGAAAAACTATCAACATGCATTTAGATTAGAGGTGGCCTTCAAGGTCTAAGAAATTAGCATATGAACCTCCTAGGTTTAGCTTTCAACTAAGAATACCAAGAGAACAAAGCAAAATTTGTGATAAAAGTAAATTGGAAAGTTGTTTAAAATTACATACCCTATTTGAAACATGAAAGTTTTTTTTTGGACATGACTGTCCCTTTAAAAGAGCTGTTAAACTTTGGGCAATGCCCTACAAAAGGCCATTTTAAAAGTCCCTTTTAAGGGCTATTGGTAGTTTAGCATTAGATTAGGGGGTGTTTTTATTTTGGGGGGCTTTTTTAATTTTCATAGGAATTAGGTTTAATTTTTTAAAATTTGGTAATTTTGTTTTTTATTTTCTGTAATTTTAGCTTAATTTAAACTTAGGTTTAATTTTTTAATTTTGGGGGGTTAGACGTTTTGAATATTTTTTTTATTTTTTATTTTTATTAGGGATGGGCAGCAAAAGAGCTGAATGCCATTTTAAGGGCAATGCCCATACAAATGCCCTTTTCAGGGCAATGGATAGTTCAGGTTTTTCAGTGTTAGGTTTATTTATTTTGGGTGGTTTGGTGGGTTTTACTGTTAGGGGGGACTTTTTTGTAACTGCAAAAGAGCTGTTTAACTTAGTTGAGCATTAGATTTAGGGAGTGTTTTTATTTTGGTGGGGGGAGCTTTTTAATTTTTATAGGGATTAGGTTTAATTTTTTTAATTTTGATAATTTGTTTATTTTTTCTGTAGTTACAGTATTATTTTTTATTATTATTAACAACACAGACTGCCCTCTGGGCAGGCTTACCAACTAGTCTATATATACTTATGTAGAATAGAAAATTTAAACATTTAAAAAGGACCACTCAATGCAGTATAATTACATTATTAACAAGTGCATAATAAAAAGGAAATGCATTTTGAGGTAGTTATAATGGATATCCTACCTTCTATTGGCCACTAACTTTTTATTTATTTTCTTATCTTAATTCATACATATTATACAAGGGTTCCCCTTGGCTGATATAACATGACTTATACAGCCCATCCCATATCTCAACATATCATATAATTGGTGTGGTTTAGGCCACCTATTTGTTACTGCCTAATGTTGTGGTTTGCCACCCCCAGTTAAGTTACAAAGTTCTGCCTATAATTTTATATAGGGACAGCACATAACCACTAAACTCCTGGGTTTCCTAACTCCTGGTGTAAAATATACATTGCAAACATGCAGTGTCTTAGCTGTACCCCTGAGGTAGACATATTGGATACCCTACCCTCTATTGGCCATTATTTTATTTCTTTTTTTTTTTTTTTTTCTATTTTAATTCCTCCACATTATGTAAGGGATTTTCCAGGTCGAAGTAGTATGACTTATAATATTCTGTTTAATGTTTTGCTTGCAGGGATAAATGGCAGGGGTTTGTCTCATAATTATCTATAATATTATAGTGTTAAAAAATTAGGTTTTTCAATAGGGGTCCATGAGTGGCCCTCTTAAATTAATGCTTCCTACTTTGTATTCTGTCTAATGCTACTACATGTGGTCCAAAAGTGGCCGCTTACATCATAAAGTAGGTGTTTAGTTTCCACGGCACTTATTGTTTATTGTATATTGCATTATTCATTTGATCTATGTTTGCAGCTTGTTCTGTAATAATCTTTTGTTTCCTATACTATGTACTGGCGATTACCAATTGTGTGCCTTGACAAAAAAACCTCAATAAAAATTAAATTTAAAAAAAAAAAAAAGAAAAGCAATATCACTTACTATGAATTTCAAATAATTTTTTTTCTGACAAATTATTTTTTTTCCCATTTCCCTGCCCCCTTGTATCATGTGACAGACATCAGCCACTCACAAACTAGTATATGTATACCCTGTGAGCTTGTGCACATGCTCAGTAGGATCTTCCCCAGAAAGTGTGAATTTAATAAGACTGTGCAAAATTTGATAATGGAAGTAAATTTGAAAAGTGTGTTCAAACGGCATGCTCTTTCTGAATCATAAAAGTTTATTTTGACTTGAGTGTCCCTTTGAGAGAAAAAAAACATTCCTAAAGTTTCCCAAAACCTGATGCATGACACCTTATCTGCATGCTACAACCTTGATGTAAACATACATAAAATAATAATAATAAACTAGTATTTATATAGTGCCTTTCTCCCAGTGGGACTCAAATCGCTTTTTTATCGCTTGCTCTTGGAATTAACCAAATCGGCAGCTGAATAGTAATAGTTGCTATTATTACCCAATTTAATGGTACTCATTTTATCAATCTCGGAAGGATAAAGGGCCGAGTTAGCCCTGCCGGGATTTGAACCGGGATCTTTTAAACAGGCTTTTTAGTAGTTAGGGCATTTACCAACTGAACTACCACACCGGCCTTAAATGTGTAAACTGTGTGAAGAAATATTGCACACAGCCAAGAGTGTGGTAATATACAATAATTTTTCCACATTTTTATGTAATTTAACTAATAAAGTTTAAGCTACATTCGCGTGCAAGAACTGCCTCACCTTCCCTAATCACTCCTGTAGGCACTACAAACCTTCAGGTGGTATGGCTCTGTGTGAGGACAGACTGTTTTTTTTATTAGCAGTCTGAATGCATTGTTTATGTGAGCTTTGTCTTTGGCAGTAACTAAAAGAGAACTCTGTGTATTTAACATCTTGAATGCTAGAAAAGACAGCAGCTAAATCTCAAAGTGCATGTTGTGCAGAAAGGTGCAGCTTGAATGTCACTAAAATGTTAGCTCAAGTTAAAAAGAAAGGTTCGGGGAAAACACCTCTGGTTTGTAAATTCTTAAAATTTGTCAAGCACTGCATTTAAAAAAAACATAATTTATGCTTACCTGATAAATTCCTTTCTTCTGTTGTGTGATCAGTCCACGGGTCATCATTACTTCTGGGATATAACTCCTCCCCAACAGGAAATGCAAGAGGATTCACCCAGCAGAGCTGCATATAGCTCCTCCCCTCTACGTCAGTCCCAGTCATTCGACCAAGAATCAACGAGAAAGGAGTAACCAAGGGTGAAGTGGTGACTGGAGTATAATTTAAAAGATATTTACCTGCCTTAAAACAGGGCGGGCCGTGGACTGATCACACAACAGAAGAAAGGAATTTATCAGGTAAGCATAAATTATGTTTTCTTCTGTTATGTGTGATCAGTCCACGGGTCATCATTACTTCTGGGATACCAATACCAAAGCAAAAGTACACGGATGACGGGAGGGATAGGCAGGCTCATTATACAGAAGGAACCACTGCCTGAAGAACCTTTCTCCCAAAAATAGCCTCCGAAGAAGCAAAAGTGTCAAATTTGTAAAATTTGGAAAAAGTATGAAGCGAAGACCAAGTTGCAGCCTTGCAAATCTGTTCAACAGAGGCCTCATTCTTAAAGGCCCAAGTGGAAGCCACAGCTCTAGTGGAGTGAGCTGTAATTCTTTCAGGAGGCTGCTGTCCAGCAGTCTCATAGGCTAAACGTATTATGCTACGAAGCCAAAAAGAGAGAGAGGTAGCAGAAGCTTTTTGACCTCTCCTCTGTCCAGAGTAAACGACAAACAAGGAAGAAGTTTGGCGAAAATCTTTAGTTGCCTGCAAGTAGAACTTGAGGGCACGAACTACATCCAGATTGTGTAAAAGACGTTCCTTCTTTGAAGAAGGATTTGGACACAAGGATGGGACAACAATCTCTTGATTGATGTTCCTGTTAGTGACTACCTTAGGTAAGAACCCAGGTTTAGTACGCAGAACTACCTTGTCTGAGTGAAAAATCAGATAAGGGGAATCACAATGTAAGGCTGATAACTCAGAGACTCTTCGAGCCGAGGAAATAGCCATCAAAAACAGAACTTTCCAAGATAACATTTTTATATCAATGGAATGAAGGGGTTCAAACGGAACACCCTGTAAGACGTTAAGAACTAAGTTTAAACTCCATGGTGGAGCAACAGCTTTAAACACAGGCTTGATCCTAGCTAAAGCCTGACAAAAGGACTGGACGTCTGGATTTTCTGACAGACGTCTGTGTAACAAGATGGACAGAGCTGAAATCTGTCCCTTTAATGAACTAGCTGATAAACCCTTTTCTAAACCTTCTTGTAGAAAAGACAATATCCTAGCGATCCTAACCTTACTCCAGGAGTAACCTTTGGATTCGCACCAGTATAGGTATTTCCGCCATATTTTATGGTAAATCCTTCTGGTAACAGGCTTCCTAGCCTGAATCAGGGTATCAATAACCGACTCAGAAAAACCACGTTTTGATAAAATCAAGCGTTCAATTTCCAAGCAGTCAGCTTCAGAGAAGATAGATTTTGATGTTTGAATGGACCCTGTATCAGAAGGTCCTGTCTTAGAGGTAGAGACCAAGGCGGACAGGATGACATGTCCACTAGATCTGCATACCAAGTCCTGCGTGGCCAAGCAGGTGCTATTAGAATTACTGATGCTCTCTCCTGTTTGATTTTGGCAATCAATCGAGGAAGCAGCGGGAAGGGTGGAAACACATAAGCCATCCTGAAGTTCCAAGGTGCTGTCAAAGCATCTATCAGAACTGCTCCCGGATCCCTGGATCTGGACCCGTAGCGAGGAAGTTTGGCGTTCTGGCGAGACGCCATGAGATCTATCTCTGGTTTGCCCCAACGTCGAAGTATTTGGGCAAAGACCTCCGGATGAAGTTCCCACTCCCCCGGAAGAAGAGTCTGGCGACTCAAGAAATCCGCCTCCCAGTTCTCCACTCCCGGGATGTGGATTGCTGACAGGTGGCAAGAGTGAGACTCTGCCCAGCGAATTATCTTTGATACTTCCATCATTGCTAGGGAGCTTCTTGTCCCTCCCTGATGGTTGATGTAAGCTACAGTCGTGATGTTGTCCGACTGAAACCTGATGAACCCCCGAGTTATTAACTGGGGCCAAGCCAGAAGGGCATTGAGAACTGCTCTCAATTCCAGAATGTTTATTGGAAGGAGACTCTCCTCCTGATTCCATAGTCCCTGAGCCTTCAGAGAATTCCAGACAGCGCCCCAACCTAGTAGGCTGGCGTCTGTTGTTACAATTGTCCAGTCTGGCCTGCTGAATGGCATCCCCCTGGACAGGTGTGGCCGATGAAGCCACCATAGAAGAGAATTTCTGGTCTCTTGATTCAGATTCAGAGCAGGGGACAAATCTGAGTAATCCCCATTCCACTGACTTAGCATGCATAATTGCAGCGGTCTGAGGTGTAGGCGTGCAAAAGGTACTATGTCCATTGCCGCTACCATTAAGCCGATCACCTCCATGCATTGAGCTACTGACGGGTGTTGAATGGAATGAAGGACGCGGCATGCATTTTGAAGTTTTGTTAACCTGTCTTCTGTCAGGTAAATCTTCATTTCTACAGAATCTATAAGAGTCCCCAAGAATGGAACTCTTGTGAGAGGAAAGAGAGAACTCTTCTTTTCGTTCACTTTCCATCCATGCGACCTTAGAAATGCCAGAACTAACTCTGTATGAGACTTGGCAGTTTGAAAGCTTGAAGCTTGTATTAGAATGTCGTCTAGGTACGGAGCTACCGAAATCCCTCGCGGTCTTAGTACCGCTAGAAGGGCACCCAGAACCTTTGTGAAGATTCTTGGAGCCGTAGCCAATCCGAATGGAAGAGCTACAAACTGGTAGTGCCTGTCTAAGAAGGCAAACCTTAGATACCGGTGATGATCTTTGTGGATCGGTATGTGAAGGTAAGCATCCTTTAAATCCACTGTGGTCATGTACTGACCCTCTTGGATCATGGGTAAGATTGTCCGAATAGTTTCCATTTTGAACGATGGAACTCTTAGGAATTTGTTTAGAGTCTTTAAATCTAAGATTGGCCTGAAAGTTCCCTCTTTTTTGGGAACCACAAACAGGTTTGAGTAGAACCCTTGTCCTTGTTCCGACCACGGAACCGGATGGATCACTCCCATTGTTAACAGATCTTGTACGCAGCGTAGAAACGCTTCTTTCTTTATCTGGTTTGTTGACAACCTTGACAGATGAAATCTCCCTCTTGGGGGAGATAATTTGAAGTCTAGAAGGTATCCCTGAGATATGATCTCTAGTGCCCAGGGATCCTGAACATCTCTTGCCCAGGCCTGGGCGAAGAGGGAGAGTCTGCCCCCTACTAGATCCGGTCCCGGATCGGGGGCTCTCGGTTCATGCTGTCTTTGGGGCAGCAGCAGGTTTCCTGGCCTGCTTGCTTTTGTTCCAGGACTGGTTAGGCTTCCAGCCTTGCCTGTAACGAGCAACAGCTCCTTCCTGTTTTGGTGCAGTGGAGGTTGATGCTGCTCCTGTTTTGAAATTCCGAAAGGGACGAAAATTAGACTGTCTAGCCTTAGCTTTGGCCTTGTCTTGAGGTAGGGCGTGGCCCTTACCTCCCGTAATGTCAGCGATAATTTCTTTCAAACCGGGCCCGAATAAGGACTGCCCCTTGAAAGGTATATTAAGTAATTTGGACTTAGAAGTAACATCAGCTGACCAGGATTTTAGCCACAGTGCCCTGCGTGCCTGTATGGCGAATCCTGAGTTCTTAGCCGTAAGTTTGGTTAAATGTACTACGGCCTCCGAAATGAAAGAATTAGCTAGTTTAAGGACTCTAAGCCTGTCCGTAATGTCGTCTAGCGTAGAGGAACTAAGGTTCTCTTCAAGCGACTCAATCCAAAATGCTGCCGCAGCCGTAATCGGCGCGATACATGCAAGGGGTTGTAATATAAAACCTTGTTGAACAAACATTTTCTTAAGGTAACCCTCTAATTTTTTATCCATTGGATCTGAGAAAGCACAGCTATCCTCCACCGGGATAGTGGTACGCTTAGCTAAAGTAGAAACTGCTCCCTCCACCTTGGGGACCGTTTGCCATAAGTCCCGAGTGGTGGCGTCTATTGGAAACATCTTTCTAAATATTGGAGGGGGTGAGAACGGCACACCGGGTCTATCCCACTCCTTAGTAACAATTTCAGTTAGTCTCTTAGGTATAGGAAAAACGTCAGTACTCGCCGGTACCGCAAAGTATTTATCCAACCTACACAGTTTCTCTGGTATTGCAACAGTGTTACAATCGTTGAGAGCTGCTAGGACCTCCCCTAGTAGTACACGGAGGTTCTCCAATTTAAATTTAAAATTTGAAATATCTGAGTCCAATCTGTTTGGATCAGAACCGTCACCCACAGAATGAAGCTCTCCGTCCTCATGCTCTGCGAGCTGTGACGCAGTATCAGACATGGCCCTAGCATTGTCAGCGCACTCTGTTCTCACCCCAGAGTGATCACGCTTGCCTCTTAGTTCAGGTAATTTAGACAAAACTTCAGTCATAACAGTAGCCATATCTTGTAATGTTATCTGTAATGGCCGCCCAGATGTACTAGGCGCCAAAATATCACGCACCTCCCGGGCGGGAGATGCAGGTACTGTCGCGTGAGGCGAGTTAATCGGCATAACTCTCCCCTCGCTGTTTGGTGAAATTTGTTCACATTGTACAGATTGACTTTTATTTAAAGTAGCATCAATACAGTTAGTACATAAATTTCTATTGGGCTCCACCTTGGCATTGGAACAAATGACACAGATATCTTCCTCTGAGTCAGACATGTTTAACACACTAGCAAAAAAACTTACACTTGGTTATAATCTTTTTTAGCAAAAAAACGCACTGTGCCTCAAAGAGGTACTAACGATTAAATGACAGTTGAAATAATGAACTGAAAAACAGTTATTGCATCAAACTTTAAAACAACACAACTTTTAGCAAAGGTTTGTTCCCATTAGTAAAAAACAACACTAATTAAATTTGTACATAAGAAAACAAAACAACGTTTTTTATACACAGTCACTATAAGAATTCTCACAGCTCTGCTGAGAGAATTTACCTCCCTTCAAAGAAGTTTGAAGACCCCTGAGATCTGTCAAAGATGAACCGGATCATGCAGGAAATATAAAAGTAGCTGACTGGAATTTTTTGATGCGTAGCAAAGAGCGCCAAAAACGGCCCCTCCCTCTCCCACACAGCAGTGAAGAGAAACGAAACTGTCACAATTAAAGCAAAAAAACTGCCAAGTGGAAAATAATGCCCAAATATTTATTCACACAGTACCTCAGCAATGTAAACGATTCTACATTCCAGCAAAAACGTTTAACATGAGAATAGTTATTAAAAGGATTAGTGACCTTTAACACAGTAGTTCCGGTGAAATACCATCCCCAGAATACTGAAGTGTATACATACATGTCATTTTAACGGTATGGCAGGCTTTTCTCATCAATTCCATTCAGAAAATAAAAACTGCCACATACCTCAATGCAGATTCATCTGCCCGCTGTCCCCTGATCTGAAGCCTTTACCTCCCTCAGATGGTCGAGAACAGCAATATGATCTTAACGACTCCGGTTAAAATCATAGTAAAAAATCTCTGTCAGATTCTTCCTCAAACTCTGCCAGAGAAGTAATAACACGCTCCGGTGCTATTTTAAAATAACAAACTTTTGATTGAAGTCATAAAAACTAAGTATAATCACCATAGTCCTCTCACACATCCTATCTAGTCGTTGGGTGCAAGAGAATGACTGGGACTGACGTAGAGGGGAGGAGCTATATGCAGCTCTGCTGGGTGAATCCTCTTGCATTTCCTGTTGGGGAGGAGTTATATCCCAGAAGTAATGATGACCCGTGGACTGATCACACATAACAGAAGAAAAATTAACCCTTTAAGGACACAGCTTTCTGTTTGCTCAATTGTTTTATGACGGAAAAATTCCGTCATATGTCCTTAAGAGGTTAAATATTGAAAGCAGGCATTTTTCATGTGTGATTCCAGAGTTTGATACAAAACAGGAAAAGATAGCCATACAAAAAAGAAAGGTGTAAACGATGCCCCTTTTAATGTAATGAAAGAAAAAGTCCAAGCTGTATAAATTGATAAAAGAACAAATTGCTTGTTTGTGTTTTGCCTATTTGTTAATAAGTACAAATCCAATATTCATGGTTAGGAATACATTTTCACAAACATGAAAAGAAATCATTTGCTTAGGACAGGAACGCTACATATATAGAGGAAAGGGATAATTTTTAATCTTCTACTACAATTAGTTACCAGTCTGGAACTATTGGAAATCTCTAGCCTGTATACATTGATTTTACATTGTGATATCGGCAGATCCTTCCTACTTCGTTACAGACCATACAGTTCCTTTTGGATTTGGACATTACTGACAAATGATAGATATATTCAAGGAAAATAACTTAATCAGCTACACAAATAAGCAGTTTATATAAAGATAGATTAAAGATGATAGCAACGTTTTTCTGTAGCACATTCCTTATTAAAACAAGCCTTTTTCACTCCCTTCATATTTACTTAAAGATTCCCCTTAAGAAAGGGTCATGTAATGCAATTTCATCAATTGCTTCATTTTCCTCTTGTCCCTGAATGACCCTATAACACATATGCAAGCTTTATATCATGTGAATGCCAAGTACAGTGGGTTTTTTTATTATTATTATTATTTTTAAGAAGCTTGGCTAATTTATTGTATAAAAACAACACACATTTATACAGTGTTTATTGATAAACGTTTCCGGGCATTAACCATTTTCTCAGCAGCAGTTATTTTATACAATATATATATACACACACATACATATACACACATACTGGCTAAGTGTTACTTAGCAGTGAATGTTCCTGTCCTTGGTCTGCAACATTTTTGCAAGGTTTGTTTACGTATGCTTCCGCTATTGTTAATGGGAATAGGCTTGGTGTATTTGTTGCAAATCATTAAATCTTATTTTAGGTACACTATGATAAAACATTTTGCTGAGATATATAAAACATCATCCAACAGATCTTGCCAGTTTAGCAAATTTATTATAGACGGCTGATAACCGATAGGATAAACTCCTGCACTTATAAACCTCCCACAATTACAAACGACTAGCATCTGACATTTAAGAGGACTGCCTTATACCACACCTTATGACTTCTGCGCTGGTGTTTGTAAACACTGCAGCCATGTGCACGTAACCGCATGAGGAGGCATCTCACTGGCTGGGAACTCCTATTTGTGGATTCACGTCTGGCACCAACAACCATGTAGCAAATGTTTTTTCAACATGCTCAAATCGCTCTACCTGCACATCAGCTTAAAGTGGGAAACTGTTCCCTGAAAGGTAAGGAGCACATCATCTTCATAAACTGAAAGCTTTCACATCATTTTCATGTTGGTTGCAAACAGTTTTAAAATGCAGTTCTAAATCATTACCACTGTCGGACTCCGACATTAATCGTTTGTCAGCAGCACCCTTTCTTCACGTATTCAACACTTACACGATCTAGTCTGTAAATCATATCTAAGATCAGTGGAGAGTAGCTTAATTTAGTAATGACTGCATACTAGATGGAACTATATTTTATGACTGCAACCAATAGCCATTAAACATGAAAATAGAGAGGTTCAATCATTGTCTTTAACTGTATAAAATAAACAGGATTCACATAGGTATAGGAGAGAAGGGTTACCAAGATAAAATATTATTATATATTTGTAAAGCACTAACATATTCCACAGCTCTGTAGCATTAGGTGAATATAGTATAAACCAGAACAAAGTGCAAAACGGGAAACTTCCTTAGTCAGAGATCTTAACGTAAGTTAAAGAGTTACTAGTACTTGCTGAACTTAGCACATTCTGTGCAGTTTAAATTGTGATAGCGTGACAGCAGCCTTTAAAAATAAATAAACAGATTAGGTCACAAAGTAGAGAGTGGAAAAATGAGCATTACCGTCAGAAAGCATACATATTATTTGCTGGAGAATAAAACACGATTGCAGTCCTGCACACATATAGTTTACCATCAATAAGGGAATTTTAAACACATGAGAATATCAAAACAGGATATTCAAGATAAAGAAATGAGTGCTGATTGTACAACCTGCAAAAGAATGTCCCTTAATATATTTTGTGTTATTTCCTTGTGCTGTGTGGCCTCTCCCAGAAGTGTAATTATTATTCTAAAAAAATGATTTGCAGTACAATGCTACTAGGCAACAAAATGTTGAAACATAAAACATACAGCTACGACACCTCCAAAAAAGCAAAGCAGTGTGCACTCTTTCAGCCTAGTGTTAAATGTGTTTTCTATGCAGAATCAAAAAGGTTTCTATGCCCTATACCCTAACACCACAGCTAAAAATATTTATAGATCATCTCTAAACACCGTGGTTTTGTATTACAAGTAAGTACGCTTAAGAGCCACAACAGCTTAGCTTGTTTGTGAGGCTGTTCAGAGTCTATTTTTGACTCACCGTAGATGACCTCGCTCTAAGCCATGGTGCTCAATATCGTAGACAGTTATACAAAGGGCGATTGAAGATGAACTCAATAACAGCATAAGCAGGCCAGTGATATTTGTTATGCACAATGGAGAAGGTTGATTAGCGTAAACCTGTTCCATACCTGACCAAGTGAGCATTGCTGATGCTTTTTGAAACTCACCCAGAGATTGTTACGTAATTGTCCCTATGAATTCTGGGCCACCGTTTTGTAAACACTACAACCATGTGCGCATAAACCCACGTGTGTGCCGAGAGCATTGCATTAACTCTTCCTCCAAACGTTTGCCGGCTTACTATATGAAAGTCAGTAAATATAGCAACCTGCCTAAAATGCAGTAAAGTAGCAAATGCAACCTTTTCTTTACAATTAGAAATATACTAAACTGTTAAATGAAAATTATGGACAATTGTTTCATGTTTGAGAGAAAACAAAGTCATAAAATATTTTATTTTTTTTACATTTCAATTTTTCTTTGAATGCAAAACATAATGATTATATAACCTCATGACCAGATAAAACGAATAGTTTGAACGATTTCTACACATATTCATGACATCACTAATGCAATCACTGAGTCCTCAAAGACCAACACAGTAGTTTTAACTCTTATGTTGAACCAATAACAGAGCATGTTTTCTTCTACTATGAAATTAACTTCTTTTTATTGGTATAATATGTTAAAACACAGCTCCTTTCCATTTAAGCACCCTAAGGCACAGGAGTGTGCACGTCTTGAACATTATATGGAAACAATGTTAGCTAAAGTGTTACACATAAAATGGTCAGGACATGTACACACTCCTAAACCTACCACAGTATGCTCTTGTGAAAAGAGGGAATTTGGAGGTATTAGATTTTTTTATATATATATTGCATGCTTTATCTGAATCATCATAGTATTAAAGGGGCATAGAAGTGCAATAGGAAAATATTCAAATGTGTTAGATCATTTTCTTTTTGCACTATTGCATGCTTATAAATATATCCTTAACCATGCAAACAAAAAGTGAGTCGTATGTGCGTAGCAGCCATGATCAGCTATGGAGCAAAAGTGCATAGCTGTTCTGGAGCCAACATATATGCAGGGGTGGAAAAATATTATTACATTTTACAATTTAGAGGAGACAAATTACTAGTCTGAAGGGGAAAACTTACTAGTCCACTCAATGATAAAGCTAGGATAAAAAGCCATATTTATTTTACTCCACTGCAATTTCTTACTCGTCCAGGACTAGTGGAAATTTCTAGCCCTGTGAATATGCATTTACTACAAATATATTAAAGAGGCATAAATGTGCAAAAAATACATTTTCTATTATGTTATTTTATTGCACAATGGCTTGCATAAATAAGTGTTTAACCCGGCGGCAGCAATCCTGGCCCCACAATGCGAGGGGGTCCAGAGCCGTTTTAAGGGCATAGGGAGCTGGCAATAATGACACCTGCTGGCACTCAGTGCCCTGCTGTTTCTGCACAGACTGTTATTGGGTGCAGACAAGTGACTGCTGTTGCTGTGTTTGGAGCTGTAAGCGGATCCATTTACCAAGAGTGGCCAGTTACAAAGCTCCCTGAGCAGACCGTTACCACAATACCCAGTGACATCTGAGCCCAGGCCCACTGCAGAAGGTCTGCTGCTCATATTGGGGACCCAGACCTCCCGTTGACAGGAATGGCAGAGAAAGCTTCAGCTTGGTTGCCAGCACCTCAGCCAACGATGTCCTGATGTAATCCACCAGCGTCCACAGATGGACGAATCTGGCATCTGGGCTCAGACAAAGGGTCCAGGAAGTCTAGCTGGGGGAACAGTGGGAAAGGCAGGTGAGGATGGCAGACATACTGAGGGCAATAGGGGGAGCAAGGCTTTGGGTACTATGAATAGCCAGGATGGAACACTGTGGGGCAGGCAGCAAAGCTTTAGGTAATAGTGGGTATCAGTCATGGAGAACTGGAGACAAGGGTGGTAGCCAGACAGACCTTGGGATCAGAGAGCCAGCCTGGAAACAAAGAAAAGAAGCTGAGACATCTTTAAGGTTCAATGGGAAGGGAACAGGTAGATGAGTTTGGTCATCCAAGGGAATTTGCAAGAAAAGCAAATCCACAGAGGGGTTCTCCCCTGCTAGATCAGAGGCAGATGGCAGTTACCTGAGAGCTCCAGAGAAACTGTCCCGCATTCTATCTTATAAATAATCTATTAAAAATAAAATCACTCACACAACCACCTGAACCTAGAAGTCATGCGCAACTTCTGTTATATGCCGTTATATGCAGCCGTCGTGCTTGTGTTCATGTTATTTAGGCTTGGCTCAAAGGGGCCCAATAAATCTAGCTTACAGGGGGACCTAAAAATTGTTCTGCCACTGGTTTAACCCCTGTTTAACCAGTAATATGCACTGATGTAGGCTACCAATCTTTTGTTCTGCATATAAGAAAGAATTACAGGAAGCTTTATTCATTAAAGGGACATGAAACCCCAAAATTTTATTTCATGATTCAGATAGAGAATACAATTTTAAACAACTTTCTAATTTACTTCTATTATCTAAACTGTTTTATTCTCTTGGTATCATTTGTTGAAGGAGCAGCAATGCACTAATGGTTTCTAACTGAACACATGGGTGAGCCAATCACAATTGGTATATATATATATGCAGCCACCAATCAGCAGCTAGAAACTAGGTTCTCTGCTGCTCCTGAACTTGCCTAGATAAACCTTTCAGCAAAGGATAACAAGAGAAGGAAGCAAATTAAATAATAGAAGTAAATTGGAAAGTTGTTTAAAAACGTATTCTCTATCTGAATCATTAAAGAAAAAATGTGTGCTTCATGTCCCTTTAAACATATGTTTCTGACAGTCAACAACTGGACATGAAATTGTTTTTATACATTATTCTACTACCAAAAAAAAAGGTTATATCATATCCTTACATAGCAGTAGTTTCCAAAGTTTGTACATAGTTTTTACCTTGCTGTTCTAGATTAACAAATCTTTCAAAACAAATTAAAATAGACACTGCCATGCTTCTACAATTCTTTAAGAATTAAAAATAATTTTACTCAAGCCAAAACTACGTATGACTCAATCATTTCTTTGGCAGCTGGAATTTTTTGTTGTTGATGGCTGTAGTTTGCAGACCATTTTGCTTATTCTAAATGCTGCCAAATATAACCAAGGTAACCAGTTAGACAGGGAGCCTGCACATTTAGGTTACCACAACAATTTTGCTCTTTTAAGAGACATAAGACAATATTTCCAAGGCATTAACTGCTCATTGGTTGAGGGACCAGTTGAAGAGAATAAAAGTCTATTGATTACATAAGCTGGCTATGCAAGTACAAGCACCTATCCCCATTAGTATGTTCTGAACACAATATAAACACATGTTTAACATATATATTTAATCTGAGGGAATCTTATTAAAACAAAGTAGTGCCATTGGTATAGTAAGCTCACATGTCAGTGGAATCCCTCACATAAGGCTCGATTTATCAAGCCCTTCGCCTCCCTATGACTGCAGGTTCTCACAACCTGCAGTCACGATTTATCAAGCAACGGTCATCAAATTGCTGCTTCCTAGACTCTTCTCCACCTCTTAGGTGGAGAATTTTTCAATCTCCCCGGGGTTGTCCGACCAGGGAGATTGACAACTCCTGCCAAGGCATGATAGGCTGTGTGCGGGCAGGGGGCGGGATTGCACGCGAGTGCAAAATAGCGCTCGTATGCAATCTTAAATTCCGGCAGCGGATTTCTGCCTGCCAGAGGCAAGCTAGGGCACACGGGCGAATATGTACGCCCCTGTCCACCACAGCTTGATACATCAAGCCTATATAATCGCATATTTGTCACCAGTGGTTTTAGTATATTATCCGGAAATGTCAATATGTGTTGTGTACTAGTAATTCACTAATGCTTGCCTCATGTATGTGAGTGTATGACATTACAACCTGCTGGGGCACAAAGTGACACTAATTTTGCATGTGTAGATATAGATTAGCATTCTAAAGAGTTTTTATTTTCAATAATAATTACACTTGAAAAAAAGTTAAACCCGTTATAATCCCAAATATGTTTAATTTGTAGAGAGTTTTAAAAAATATACATGCTGTCAATCATAGATACACCTGTATACATCCAAATAAAGTGACAAAAAATAATACACAGATTTCCACACAATATACTAGTATAGGGAGCCACCACACAGAATAGTAGAAATGTTAGCAGCCAGGACATATCTAGTAATTGACTGTGGCGTCCTGTCTTCCACTGTAAAACTATAATGTTGCTGTTTCCTGCCTTAACCAATTTGTTTGGATGTGCAAATGTCTTATACAATGAACTATATGGTCTCATTTTACTTACAAAGCAGAGTTTTCTTTGCCTTTTTGTTTACTATAAACTTACATTGAATCTGGATATATTTTATTACACGGTTACATACCTCATGCACCAATATCAATATACATGCATGTTTGTAAATGCATTAAAAAGGCGTTGAATGACTAAAGAAATGTTTTTTCAGACATTTTTCTAGGCCCATTGCTTTCTTGAACAAGAAGGCAAATCAGAGGTAACATGTGGCCAGGTTCCTTACATATGTATAACTAAACTCCTTGAAGATGAAAGCGGATGGACTCTACTAACTAACTTTGCAATGCATTCTGGGCTAATCTAAGCCCTAGCTTTTAGGTTCCCTGAAAAAAAGTGACTCTGGCATGTGCAACTTCCATGAGAAGCTAAAAAGTTTCATTTATGAACCAATTTTCATTGTTTCTTAAATAGTGTTCCCTAAAAGAAACTAAAGAACACAGCAGCAAACTTATCTAAGAAAAAGAGTTGATCTTTTTACCTCAAAACTAATACATGGTATTGTAGAACACGTACATTCTATTTTTTCCCCTTCTATAAAAGCAAATCAGTTATGGGTACTGGAAAATGGCAATGAATCACCCCAGTCCATTTTATTGGGCTTCTGACATCAATCTCTCTTACAACTCTTCTTTCTCGCCATGTTTAAACTGGAGCATTTTATTTATTTCCATTTGTTATGGATCAATTGTAAAATGTATTGCTGGGTCTGTGTATATGTATGGTTTGTGGTACTTACCATGATAATGAATTGTTTATTAGTTGTTTGCATTTATATATTAGTATATTAAAATCCAGAAAAATAGAATTTAACTTTAAAAAAAAATCTACTGGCCCTTTTAGTTAAAGGGACACTGAACCCAATTTTTTTATGTACAATTGTAAGCAACTTTCTAATTTACTCCTTTTATCAATTTTTCTTTGTTCTGTTGCTATCTTTATTTTAAAAGCAGGAATGTAAATCTTAGCAGCCAGCCCATTTTTGGTTCAGCACCATGAATAGCGCTTGCTTATTGGAGGCTTACATTTACCCACCAATAAGCAAGCATAACCCAGGTTCTCAAACAAAAATGGGCCGGCTCCTATGCATCACATTCCTGCTTTTTAAATATTGATAACAAGAGAACGAAGAAAAATTGATAATAGGAGTAAATTAGAAAGTTTCTTAAAATTGTATGCTCTATCTGAATTATGGAAGAAAACATTTGGGTTTAGTGTCCCTTTAACAAATGCAATGTAACTCCTAATTTGGAAAGGTTAGATACACATGCATTACACCATACCCTTGCACATAAAAAGCAGACCTCACAGATATCTGAAAAATCTCATTAAGGTAATAAAATGTAATTTTATAATTATATACAACCAATAAATATGGTCATGTGCCACATCTTGGACTATAAAATGCCACAAACGTGGCAGCTACACTGTATATACCCCCTGGTATTTATATATTGGGCATGGTATTAAAACAAACTGGAATGTTGTGATACAAAATTCAGAGCTCTCGAAACAATGTTAACCTGCAACTGTGTTTCAGTATCACCCTAAGCTGCATTTTTAAATTATTTATTATGAATATTCCAATCCTATGTATTTCCACAAAAATCTACTGGTTATGTGCTTCCCATGTGATTATAGACCAAAATAGGAAATTATAATATTGTATAGCTAACAAAATAATTTGTGGTCATGTTCTGCAGAGTCGTTTCCAAGGATAACCACTTGCATTCCTAGAAACTTGGCAAATCTTTCCTAGCAATGTCAGTAGTAAAACAGACTAGTTGCATGGCAACTTTGCCTACATTCACCCACGTGTAATTATTTTGTAGCTGCAGAGTTAGCTGTGGTTGGTAATAATTCTATATACTATGCATCACATTTTCACACAATGTTTTTTGTTTTTTATTTTGTTTTTAAACCTGAATCTATAAAGATGCTTATCAATTACTTGGACAGAACTGTTTAACCCTTTGAGTGCCAAGCACTTTCCCACCTGGGTGCTAAGGTTTTCTTAAAGAGTTTTTTATTTAATATTTTTAAAAATATTTTTTTTTACTTTTTATTTTATTTATTTCAGATCCCCAAGACTTACACTGTTGGAAAGGTTAGACGATTACCTTTCCAACGGTGGGTCTTGGGGGTCTGTAGCTGCTTAGATGCCTGAGATGCAGGCTTCTAAACAGCAAGCCCCCTGCTCCTATATTTAACATTGTTAATGTTAAATAAAGTTGCGCGCTAACATCATCACGTTTATTGCGCGTGACATCAACACGCAAAACGGAAGCCCCGGCAATGCCTTTCATTATGCAGCACCGATCGCCGGGGTAGGAGCG
Organism: Bombina bombina; assembly: GCF_027579735.1. NCBI lineage: Eukaryota > Metazoa > Chordata > Amphibia > Anura > Bombinatoridae > Bombina > Bombina bombina. Next base: position 984,397,420 of record NC_069500.1, on the reverse strand, counting down.
GGTGGGAGCCCCCAGATCTCCCTCATGTTGGGAGAGTGCTAGTGACGGCTCTGAGCCGTCATTAGCACCAGAGTGGGAAACTCTGTGACGGGTCAGAGCCGTCATTAGCACTCAAGGGGTTAATATAAAAGTATATGAAGTTCGAAGCTAGACAATGTTATTTTAGTTTAAGGCCAAATAATTTGTATCTAACAATTACTAGCTGCCTTACGTACACATCTGTACAATGCATCTGTTACCTAATACAACCCCACTGCTGACACACAATATTGAAACTCTTTCCGTCATAAAATGTTCTGTGCCTGTGCATGTTCTGTGTTCTTTAAACTATATTGACAGGCCAGAGTCAAGACATGACCACTGTATCAAAACAAATCCAGTGTCCTGGATACATGCCAAACACCATCATAACTATGTGCAATAGTTCAACTTCATATAAAGGGCAGCACTCAGTTGGTATCAACATCTGGCACATTGGTACAAATCAAAATCACAGTGACAGTGCATTGTCAGCGATACATGTAACCCCTTTAATGAGGGGATCAGTGCCAAACACCTCACAGTAGCATCCACTCCAGAAATGTATAGTACCCAGCTTCAAGATGAAGCTACAAAGTCTGCTAATATGAGGTTTTCCTTTAGCTGTCTGACTCATATAAACAATACTTCACATATTTATTTTCCATTCATGGTTAACATACGATAATAAGCTAACTGAATATTCACTCATTAGCAAATACAGTCACACTAACTTTATAGTGCACAACACATGACACATCAACTGGTCCAGTCTCAGAAAAGGGAGATATATTTTACTAAACAAACGCTCACATTAACACTTTCAAAGACAGTATAAACAAATGCCTACCTAACCATTAGTGATTCCAATTTTAATCAATGATAGTGCTTTCCACACCTTTCTTTTGTATCCCAATGGATCACCTCAAGCTACCACTTCCCACAAAGTTGCTATATTTCATTCAAAACAGAAGTACATCTATATAATTAATTGGCCACTTTTATCCCCTGAGTTGTTAGCACTAAATTAAAGTATTATCTTTGGTACAAGTGTAAATACACATCTAAATCCACATCCCCTTCCCCTAATTTACAATTACAGGCAATCATTAAAACGTAAATAGACTATCCATTATCATGGGACAAGGGACAAGTCTCTAAATTGCCTGTAAGAGGAAAAACTACTGGGACAGATGTGAAAACTGGCCCAGCTTGTTTACAGTTCACCCAAATACTACCATCATGTTTTACAAATCATAGCAACATAAAATCTACTAACAGATCAAAGTCACTTGTCCAGTCAAATTAGCAATACTATTTAAGGGAGATCACAGCTTATTTATTGGTAACTTATTAGAGATTGAAGTTTGAATCCAGTAGTATTGGCAGCCTACCCATATTAAACAGGGGGTAGGCAGATATCCATTAGATAAACACACATCCCCATATTTTCACCGACTTTATGATTTAATAAGGCATTAAAGGGACACTGAACCCACATTTTTTCTTTTGTGATTCAGATAGAGCTTGCAATTTTAAGCAACTTTCTAATGTACTCCTATTCTCAAATTTTCTTTATCATCTTGCTATCTTAATTTGAAAAAGAAGGCATCTAAGCTTTTTTTTTATCAGAACTCTGGACAGCACTTTTTTATTGGTGGATGAATTTATCCACCAATCAGTAAGGACAACCTAGGTTGTTCACCAAAAATGGGCCGGCATCTAAACTTACATTCTTGCATTTGAAATAAAGATACCAAGAGAATGAAGAAAATTTGATCATAGGAGTAAATCAGAAAGTTGCTTAAAAGGTTGTTCACCAAAAATGGGCCGGCATCTAAACTTACATTCTTGCATTTGAAATAAAGATACCAAGAGAATGAAGAAAATTTGATCATAGGAGTAAATTAGAAAGTTGCTTAAAATGTCATGCTCTATCTGAATCATGAAAGAAAATATTTGGGTTCAGTGTCCCTTTAACTTCACATGCAAATGAGAGCAATCATATGCAAACTCAATACCTATTTAGTTTAAATGGGTTATTGTTGACAATCACAATAAAAAGGGGTTTGATAACTTCAGGAAGTTTATTTGTAAATATGAATAACATTGTGTTCATTAAAATGAATGCAAAAAAAAAGGATCCATTAAATTATATATATATATATATATATATATATATATATATATATATATATATATATATATATATATATAGTTATTGTTTATTTTGATTAGGTTTCATCTCCTTCAGGGCTCCTGACCTTGCAATCTCCATACCATCCATCTCCTTATGACTGTCCCTTTGACTGCGCCTGCCTTTGTGTCTGCTTGTCACTCACCGGCTATCCAAATGAAAGCTGATTCACTAGCAACACAAAAGGCAGAGACTAGTCCTAAAAAATGTTCAAAGTACATTCAAAAGACACATGTCCTGTAATTAAAATGGGGACAAAGAAAATCACCAATGTATCTGTTTACTTCTACATGTATTTTATTGTATACATTTACTGATATCTTAAATGAACAACATGTTATTTTTTTAACAATATTAATAAGTAACTCCTTATGTGGGGAAAAAAAATCTTCCTGAAATCATTAAGACACCGTTAAAAACAAATGCAACTACTTATGGACTCTAAATAAAAACGGAGTATTCAGACAGGATTTATTTTAGAGCAGGAACCATTCAAAGAAACACTTCAGCAGTGTACAAGTTCTACAAATGAAATAAAAAATAATAATAGGTACAATGCACTCACGCTGTTACCTTAGTGCATCCCTCAGATACAGAGGGGAAAAAAAGGGAACAATTATTTTATTATTTTAAAAACTATATTTGTCAGCCATGTTGGAGAAGGATCATATTTTCTCTTCTTCTTACACATTACATCAACAGATTTGCTTCAAAGAGCATTCAAAGTGTGAAAAAGAAACAGAGAAACAGGGAAGAATATGTGGGCATAAATATAGCAACTCTAACCTCTGTAATGTCCCTCAGCCTTGCAGAAATCCAGCAAGCACAGCCTTGTCTCCTTTCTAACAAATCCTAAAGGGCAGCCATCTTGCTTCCTTCTGCTCCTCTACGAAAGCAGACTAGCCTCCACATCAATATTCATAGGGCAGTTTGACGTCTGTTCTCATCACTTGACGAAGCCCCGGTGTTGCTGTTCGCTGTTCCAAAGGGTAGACGTGACTGGCATGTGAACCAACCCCAAAGCTGTGCCTGCTGACAAGGAGCTCTGCCTGCCTACTAGCTTGGGCAATGTAAATCAGTTCCCTACTCAGGGCTTCCCACATAAAGCTTCACATTTTTTTAGGGCTGTACAATAGTAAACTGAAGCCTGGGCTGCCCTGAAGCTGTGGAGTGGATCACACTAGTAACCTGACTTCCTCCTCTTCCCTTTAACTGCAGTACTCTTCACAGACACAGCCTCCAGCTACAGAACAGCAAGTCATTTTCTACCATGCAGAGGGGGAAGGAATTTGCAAACTAGATTAGATAGCTGCTTCAGTTCTCAGCACAGCCTTAAAGATCAGATTACAGTACAGTAGGTTTTTCTCTGTTTCCTTCTTTCCATTTCCCCCTTGAGCACCCCTTCTTGCATAAACATTTCAACATTTCCTTCCCATACCCAGCCCAATTTTTTAAACGAAGGTCAGTCTTAAATACGTCAAAATACCACAAGCTGGCCGAGCCCTCTCTCTGCACTGTGGTGATTAGACTGAGAACCTTTAAAGCCCTTTCCTACTCAGCACTTTTCTCTCAATCAAGTCGGGCCAAGGACAACCTCTTGTTTACCCTGGCCATGTGAGTAAAAAAAAAAAAAAAAACCGACACATGCTCTGCTAACATTGTAATAACCACTCCAGTGACGGCAAAGTGCGTTACCCTTAGAAATATTTCACTATCAATACAGAATTAAAACTTACTGCAGAACAGGATCTCTTGCTTTCAACAACCCCTGAATCAGCATTCTTCTTGTATTATGAATCCATTTTTTTTTTAAATCCTTAAAAAGCATCATATATGTAAATATTAAAACTTTTCCATTTTAGATTAAATAATTTACTAATGCAAAAATAAAATGCTGTAATGTGCTCTCTTAATAGGACACTGAACACAATTTTTTTTTCATGATTCAGATAGAGCATGCAATTTTAAGCAACTTTCTAATTTACTCCTATTATCAATTTTTCTTCGTTCTCTTGCTATCTTTATTTGAAAATCATGAATGTAAATCTTAGGAGCCAGCCCATTTTAGGTTCAGCACCATGGATAACACTTGATTATTGGAGGCTGATATTTACCCAGCAATAAGCAAGCATAACCCAGGTTCTCAACCAAAAATGGACCGGCTCCTATGCATCACATTCCTGCTTTTTAAATAAAGATAGCAAGAGAACGAAGAAAAATTGATAATAGGAGTAAATTAGAAAGTTGCTTAAAATTGCATGCTCTATCTGAATCATGAACAAAAATTTGAGTTTAGTGTCCCTTTAAGTAAACGGTTAACCCCTGCAAAGGTTTAAACACATACCTATAGTCTCATTTTGAAGTTGTACTTTTTTTCTTCTGCTTCTTAGCAGGATACAGTCAGTGACCCAATCTGGAGTGGCATACCCACGTAGCTGCCAATCACCGGCTGTGTCCTGTTCAGCACAGGCTTGGCAGTGTAGTCGCTAAGAGGACTTTATCCCTTTCTTGGGGGTTAAATACATAGACCTATATTACAAGTGGCGCGCTATTGATAGCGCAGGGTGCTCTATCATTATCGCCGGCCCATGCGATGAATAGTGCAACAATCTGGTATTTCAAATCTATGGTTAAAAAGAATTACCAGAGAATAATTTTAGTATGGCAGACATCTCTTGCGCACCCTATACTTACAATAGATAGTGCAGCTGCAAATTATAAATTGTGAGTTACATGTTGCGCTCAAGCACAGCTCATGTCGCTACAAAAGCACTACTGGAGAACTGAAGTAAAGTGTTAGGGCTAGAATTAAAGTATACACAAATACATGTCAAACTTATGAAAATAAAAGTATTACATTATATATATATATATATATATATATATATATATATATATATATATATATATATATATATATATACACACACATACATATATACACACATACATACATACACACACACAGTATATATTAAAATTAACATTTTCATTATAGAAATTAATATATAAAAAGTGTTTTAAAGTGATATAGTATATGACAGGGTGTTAGACTGGGAAGGGTTCACAAATTGTATATGTGTGTGCATTTGTATGTGTGCATGTATATGTTTATGTATGTGTGCATGTACATATGTACACATAACCCTGTCATATACCAAATCACTTTAAAACAATGTTAACATCACTTTTTTTTTTTTATAAATGCTTTATTCAATGAACAATTGCAATATTACATCAAAAATAAAATACAATAACATATTTGTTTCATATGATACAGTTACACATAAAATCTGCAAAATCACATTTTAAAGAGAATAAAGTAACTGAGGTTATAATATGTTTGTTCATTGTTATATATCAAGATTTGTGCTGTTTACACTTCAAATCTGTAGCTGAAACAGTTGAAACAATGCATTTAATTAACACAGAGATTTTGAAATATGAGTCAAAAAAAAAAAGAAGAAACTGCTGTCCCCATTGACAGGGAACCTGAGGATATCATTATGACCACTCATATTTGTTACTGAAAGACTCAGATGAAGAATAGAAAAATAAAGGAAAGGAAAGAGAAAGAATGAGCAGGAGAAGAGAGAGGGAGAAAGAAAAGGAAAAGAAAAAAAATAAAAAAAGGGGAAAACAACCCCCCCCCAACCACACACACCACCATACCAGACCGTAAACTGACAATCTACCAACACTGGCAACGCCCTATACATCTCTGCCTTCCCAGATCAAGATCATGTATTCATGTGTCTCTACTTTGCCAGTCCTCAAATAATGAAATCTCTCCAAACTAAGCAGATCCCGGACCCCAGCCTTCCACTCCTCCAAACTTGGCGCTTGGGACGACTTCCATTGCCTCGGGACAAGACCCCTAGCACAGCTCAACATCAAAAGGAATAAATGGCGTTTCGCTTCTTCAGCTATTCTTGGCATTTCGTGATATATAAGATATTTAAGATTGGGTGGTAAAATGATTCTCAAGAGCCTGTTACTCTCACGAAACACCCCTTCCCAAAAGGGCTGTATAAGCGGGCAGTGCCACCAAAGATGTAACAATGAGCCTTCCCCCCCGCAACCCCTCCAGCACTCCCCACTCAGATGATGATAAATCTTTCTCAATCTCTGAGGTGTCATGTACCACCTGCTTAAAAATTTGTAATGCATTTCTTGAAGTCTGGCCGAGACCGAAGCTCTTTTGGCTTTACTAAAAATTGATCGCCAAGCTCCTGAGTCAACTTCAAAGCCCAGTTCCTTGTGCCAGGCAGCCACGTAAGATGGCATCACTTCCCCATTACCCTCCATTAGCAGTTTGTACAGCAATGAGATTAGATGACGTGGTATAGTCGCAGAGGTACAGAACTCCTCAAAGGGTGTTTTCTGTCTAATCAAAGACTCTCTGTCTCGAGAGTTATTAAAAAAGTGGTTTAACTGCGCTATTCTGAACCATGAGGAGAACATGTCACAATTCCATTCAGCCAGGCCCTCTTGCGGCTTGAGACAGCCCTGATCAATAGCATTTGATATGGCTACATCTGATAAAGAGTATGAGGAGCCCGAAACATGCGTTTTATTTGTTATTCCATTTTCAGGATTTTCGCGTACTGGGGTAACCGGAGAGACAGTTGGGGAAATATAGCTTTTTGCTTTAATAAGCTTATCCCACCCGAGCAAAACATCTTCAAGAAGTGGATAGTGTGAGATGCATTCGGGACATTGCTCGGAACTTATCCATGCAAGTGAACCGACATTGCCTCTTTGAAGAATCTCCCTATCCAGCCCTATACAAGTCTTATCAGCCGTTCCGTGACACCATTCAACTATTCGCTGAAGGATTATTGCTTTATGATATTCGCTAAGTAAAGGAACACCGGCCCCGCTTCTAGGAAGATACATTGTCTTTTTACTGATCCTTGGTTTCAAACCATTCCAAATATAAGATTCAATTGCCATTTGAATTTGATTAACTATATGTCCGGCTGATGCGAGAGGAACACCCTAGGTAGCACATTCATTTTTGCCACATGTATTCTCCCCATCCAAGAGATTGTTTTATCTTTCCAAGTCGCAAGATCCATTGCGATATCGTCTCTGATACTCTTATAGTTAATATTCACTATTTCCTTCAGTGAGGGAGCAAGCAGGATGCCCAAATATTTAAAGTGCCTCGCCACGGTTTTCAGGGTGCAACCACGGCTCTGGTTTTCAAAGGCGTCTTGTGGCATCGAAATTTTTAATATTTCAGACTTGAAGGAATTGAGCAAAAAGTCACACACTCGACCATAAGCTTCAAATTCTACTATTGATGCTCGCAAAGAGGCACTGTTGTCCGCCAGAGTCATCAGGACATCATCAGCATACATTGCTAATTTATGTTCTGTTCCCCTCACCTGCAAACCACGAATGACAGGACTGGCACGTATCCTACTCGCCAAAACTTCCATGATGAGCGCAAAAAGCAGAGGTGAAAGCGGGCACCCCTGTCTTGTCCCGTTGGAAATTAAGAAGGGCGTGGAGAGCATACCATTCACCCTCACTCTAGCACTCGGATTAGAGTACAGCGAGAAAACCAAATTTATGAAGTGTGGGCCAAATCCCACTTTCAACAGAGTATGGCGCATAAATGACCAGTTGACCCGGTCAAACGCCTTCTCCGCGTCCGTTGACACAAGAATCAGCGGAGCGGAGTTGGCCCGCGCAACTGAGATCAACTGGAGGACCCTGAGAGTATTGTCTCGTGTCTCTCTAGCAGGAATAAAACCTGCCTGATCCGTGGATACCAATTGGGGTAAATATTTTTTCAAGCGGTTTGCTATGACCTTCGCCAAAATCTTAACATCTGAGTTAAGTAAGGAGATCGGCCTATAACTGCCTGGTTGATTCTCTGGCTTATCTGGCTTTGGAATAACCATAATAAAGGCTTCCAGCATCGAAACAATATGCCCACTCCGTTCTTTTTAGATGACCCTGAAGAAAAGTAGGCAGGTGGGTAGTGTCTGTTGAACCACCTAGGTTCCCGCAGCCTGGAGAAATGCGTCTCCTGAATGAAAATTATATCACCACCCATCCTATGCAGGTCTCGGGTGACTATTGACCGCTTCTCCGGGCCATTAAGGCCCTTAGCATTTATAGTAAAGAGATCAATGGTGTGCCTTCTGGCTTGTGCATCTAGATTTGCCATTTGTAATATATTAGCTTAATGTGCGCGAGGAGAGAAAAAGAAAAAAAAAAAAACAAGATTTCAGAAACAGAGAGAAAAGTTAATACCACTGATGAAGAGACAAGAGACTCAAGAAGGTGGGGGGTTGAGAGATTGAAGAAAGGAGGGGAAGTCAAAAATCTATTAAAGATCAAGACAGAAAATAGCAATATAACTTCCAAACTACACCTTCAGATCTAGGTGCTGAAAGGAAAAGGTAGCAGTCTAAACAAAAGAAGATAGTATTCAACCGGAGGTAGTAACCCCATCACTCTTATAAATGCATTCTCATCAGATAATTAAACTTTGTAGGTAAAAATAACCCAAAAACAAAATTATAGAACCGTTGTTAGAATCAAACATTATTCAGAGTTAAACCATATAAACCATTTGCCAGCCCTTCGCACCCCCGGGGCAGGCAAGACATGAGAAATTCTCCATCCCAAAAAACTTGCGGTATGCCAGAGCTGTAAACACATGCCCCCCCAAAATTTCCCCTCCCCCCCTTTTCTTACCCCCCCCCCTTTTGTTTCTTCTATTTCCCTTTTCTTACTATTTAATTTTCCCTACCCCCCCCCCCTTTGTTTCCAAACTATATTGAAATCTATTTAAACTTATCTTAAAGCTCTGGGATAGTTTAGAATATCAGATTACAGTGAAGACATATAATGCGCAAGGCATTAGGTGCGCAGTTTACCCATCTTCCACATCCACCATTGCTAATCTATATACTGTAAAGAGCATGTGCAGATAGCTAATCCTTCTAGCAAAAGAGCAAAAGTATCCATGCAGTACATATCAAAACATAAACACATAACATATACCTGTTATTATAAATGTACAACCTTTCCCCGGATAAAAACTACCCCCACCCCCTCTGCTAACATATTCTAAAGCATACAGTGTTCTTCATAAATTTATATGCAAGATAGACATCTTTATATTATAATAGAGCTAATCAGATCTGCAATCAAAGTCCAGGGACATATCAAATTGTAGGGCATTACTAGTGTTCAGATGACAATTCTGTCCATATTGCTTAATGCAGTTGCTGCCACCTAGGATTAAAGTGTGCACCCACCAAAGCGATTTAGATCAGCTCTTGTTAGCCTAATGCAGGGGTTTCCCCCATTGTAGGCCACCATGGGGACTCTTCACCAATATGAAATACAAAGACGTCAATACAATCAAAACAATATCAATGAAAAACAGCAAACATTAACTTATCTGTTCGTAAGCTCTGCATAGATAGGAGTCTCATGTAGTAGAGTCTAAGATAATCCTGACCTCCCCAGGTCCAGCGAAAGGCTCTTCTGAAGCGGACTAGAAGGTTATCTTGTGGCCTAAGCAGGTTGCAATCTGTCCGCCTCCCGGCCCCTCTCCGGCCCAGGCTGCCCTGAAACTGCAGCTATATTTGGTGGCCTGATCTGCAGACCCAAAGCCTGATTAAAGGCGGGAAGATCGGCAGGGGTCTTGAAGATAGCAGTCGCACCGTCTTTTTATGCAATTAAGCAAGTGGGGAACCCCCACCTGTATTGGATTTGTTGCTCCTTGAGCCTAGATGTTATGTAGCGCAAATCTCGTCGCTTCTGGAGGGTAGCTGGACACAAATCCATGAAGACTTGAATTTCCGACCCCTCAAATTGGAGAGGTTGTTTGTTCCTGGAATGCCGAAGGATTTCCTCTTTATCCTTATATGACAAAAGCTTTATAATGATGTCCCTAGGTGGTGCTCTAGCTGGTGGTCTGGGTCTGAGCGCACGGTGTGCTCTTTCAACTTGGATCTCTGCAGCGTTAGGTGCATTTTTGAGAAATTTGAAAAATTCTTGTATATACTGATTTATTTCAGGCGGGTTCACCGTTTCAAGCACTCCCCGGAGTCGCAGGTTATTCCGCCTGCTCCTATTTTCCAAATCTTTGATCCTGTCAAAGTCTGGACTGTTGCCTCTTGAGATTGTATACAGCTAACCTACTGCTGCAGATCTGAGCGCATGATTTCTTGCGTTTCCTCCACTTGCGCGACCCTATGATCCACTGCCATTATATCCTTCTTTAATTCACCAAACATAAGTTTCATGTCCACCATGGCTTCTTTTATGTTATTCTTGGACGAAAGGTGCTTAATATCCTCTTTAGTTACATAACTGGGTTGTGCAGTATCTATGTTCATTGTTTGAGCAGCTGATGCTTGTCTGTTAAGTTCAGGGGAATCCCTGTTTGCGCCGGAGGCAGCTTCATTTGAAATTAAGTAGCTCTCCATATTAGAGGTTTGGTAGCCCTTAAGGGGCTTTGTGATTCGCCTGTTAGACATCCCCAAGCAAAAAACTGAGCGCACTGTCAAGAACCACTTCACCCCTTTTCTTACTAGCAGTAGCTATGGGCGCCCACTGTCACAGCCTGTTGTGCGCTCTGTGTACTAAAGTGTTGCTGTCAAAACTCCTATCATGCAACCTCTATTTCCACTGATACTTTAGGCCTGTTAATTTTCCTCCAGTCCCAGTGAGCTCTGTACAACTGCAGACCAGTATTTACTCCCCAATAGACCCCTCAGCGGCCATTAAGGAAGATCTGAATATTTATAATCCTGCTTAGAGTATGGTCAGGGGTCCACAACTTTGATATTAATGCCTCTGAGTTTTATATGTTTAGTGTGGCCCCGGGCTCATCAGGTATCAACATGTGGTCTTATATTTTCTAAGACTGTGTGACTCGCCCTCCTCAATCGCGGTAATGTGATCCGCCCTTTGGTCCCGTAAGAGCCAGTTTGAGGCCGGTAAGGATTCAACACAGTCACAAGCTGCGGCCCAATACTTCAGCCCGATCTGAGATTGCGGACCAGAGCGCTCCACAAAACTGCTGTTAGTTCCCGGCCGGGCAGTCGTGCTGCAGATGTCTGAGCTAGATGGCCAAATGAACGGCTCTTCAGACTGAGTAGGTGCAGCACTGTTGCTTCTTCTGATTGCGCTCCTCTTACTCCGGTGTAGGCCTTACTGCGTAGCAAAAGTTCAAACACTCTCCACTTAGTCCGAGAGGGACCAGAGGGCTAATCTATAAACCCAACTCCTACAATGCTATATTAAACAGCTTTTACTTGGTTCTAACATGCTATGGGTTATTTAGTACCTTATATAAGAGCTTTTAGGCTTCATAGCTCAATTAATGTGCGGCCATCAGCAATCGTGGCCAAGCTCCGCCCCCGTTAACATCACTTTTTAATAAAAATAAAAAAAAGTTGAATAGTTGATATAGTTTTGTTGTTCACTCTGTAAATTTATTTTTAAATGTGTTTATCTATCTATCTATATATATATATATATATATATATATATATATATATATATATATATATATATATATATATATATATCCGACCGCTAGAGGTTAGCGTGCCTGAGGCTTTCACTGCAGCTCTACTATTTTAAATATGAATACAAGAATAAGAGTGCTATTAATTTAACTTGAGCGGTGTTAGCGCTGAACAATGGTAATATTTTTGTGCACCACTTAGAATATGGGTCATAGTTAGGGGCAATTGTAAGTGCATTAATAAATTGCTGTGACACACTAAACCCTTTTATTTTTACATTACTGCAAACATACTATATTGTAACATATTTTTCACTATGAATAGCTACATTTAAACTAGAACCACTTGTTTATATGCAAGAAACTTGTATAACACTAACACTGCATGTATATAGATCTATTTTGTCACATACTGAATGTATTGGGATGTTACATTTCTTATTTAAATCTGTTAATTTTGTGAAACTACAAACAAATGTATATTTTTTCCATCTTCCCACCTGGACTAGGAAAATAACATGTCTAAAGGGCATATTCTATTCTATAAAGTAATACATATATTCACAGGATTTATTTACCACTGCCCCAGAGATGCTGGAGTACCTCCAACAGGATGTAGAACCATGACCCTGCAACATTCTACTCTGTGATTGCTTTATCATTGCAGAATCATATCTATATCTTTTTTATCACTTGAGCAATAGTCAAGTCTGTGTACCAACACCTGCATGTCAGATAGCACAGGTGTGCTAAATCCCTCACATAACAGACTTCTTTGGGGGGTGCCCACTAAAACAAATGTTGCATAGATAGAGTACTAAGAAGATGGAGCCCAAAAACAGCTCAAGTAGTGACCCCTTTCCAGTCCCTCCCCTTATCATATACAATATCCCTTTAATTCTTACATAAAACCTAATTTTCATTAATAAATCTTTGTTTCCTAGGCATTAAAGGGACATGAAACCTTTAAATTTACTTCCCCGTCGTGTGTACTGAATAATGAAGAATAACTTAGCAAATATCTTTAATTTTATTTTTTGCCTTCCTTACTCAATTATTCATTATTTTTATCTTTTACAAGCCCTCCGTTATAGTTTTATTTATGCCCTATCATGGTGCTTAGTTTTAAATGTTCTCGGCAGTGATTGCCTATATTGTGCATGCCTATATAGTTGAACGCCACTGCAGATGTATTTGGGCGAGCGCCTTTACTCATTAGGTATGCATGGATGAAGTGTGCTGATTGGTTGCATAAAAGATGAGGGGAGTTGATATTTTAGAAAGACTGGAGTTGATGCTGTGCAGATGGATACTTTGAAATGCTACGGTCAGCTTCAACAGAAGTAACATGTACAATTTAAGTTTTATTTTATCTACAACATGAAATATAACAACATTTAGTATAAGTTCGATTATGCATTATGTTGAAAGTTATGCCCCTTTAATCCTAAATTTAAACTTAAATCCTTTAAATAAAAAAACAAATCCATAGCAGTTTCATGTCTTTTGTTATGCAAACTAGCAAGCAGCGATAATCATTTAACACTAAACTCACCACCTGTTATACAAGCACAATGAGTGCTCTAAGAGCGTGCTCTAGACTATATATAAAAAGTATAGGGTGCACTAAAAAATTTCGGCCTAATTAAAAGGACATAAAACCCAAATTATTTATTTCATGATTTAGATAGAGCGTGCCATTTTAAACAACTTTCCAGTTTATTTCTATTATCAAATTTGTTTCAAGATTCAAATATGCACCACTGGGAGCTAGCTGAACACATCTGGTTAACCAATAACGAGGCATTTGTGTGCAGTCACCAATCAGCAGCTAGCTTCCAGTATTGCATTGCTGCTTCTGAGCATATCTCGGTATGCTTTTAAACTAAGGATACCAAGAAAATTAAGAAAAATTAGATAACAGAAGAAGTAAATTGGAAAGTTGTTAACAATCACATGCCCTGTCTGAATAATGAAAGAAAAAAATGTAAGTTTCATGTCCCTTTAAGCTGCTCTAGTCAAAAATGTAACCATCCACTGTGTTATGTGTGTATACAGGGAGTGCAGAATTATTAGGCAAGTTGTATTTTTGAGGATTAATTTTATTATTGAACAACAACCATGTTCTTAATGAACCCAAAAAACTCATTAATATCAAAGCTGAATAGTTTTGGAAGTAGTTTTTAGTTTGTTTTTAGTTTTAGCTATTTTAGGGGGATATCTGTGTGTGCAGGTGACTATTACTGTGCATAATTATTAGGCAACTTAACAAAAAACAAATATATACCCATTTCAATTATTTATTTTTACCAGTGAAACCAATATAACATCTCAACATTCACAAATATACATTTCTAACATTCAAAAACAAAACGAGAGAGGGAGGATGTCCACTGTTCGCATGTAATAAACTATTACCTGCTATTTCCTTACGATGTAGGGATGTGGTAACATCTTTTGTTAAAGGTGCTGCTCTCAATACTAGATCTAGAAAAACGATCTCCGACTTGTGCCAGCAATAGGTGAACTCCAAGCCCTTGTCATTGGAGTTCAAATAATCCATGAAGCATTGAATGGACTGTTCATCCCCATGCCACACAAGTAGGAGATCATCAATAAACCTCCTGTAAAAATAAATATGTTTAATAAAGGGATTACCATCCGCAAAGACGTGGAACAGCTCCCACCAACCCATAAACAGGTTGGCATAGGAGGGGGCAAACTTAGCCCCCATAGCTGCTCCACGTCTCTGCAGATAGAAATCTCCCTCAAACATAAAAAAATTGTGACTCAGAAGAAATTCAACCACACGGACAATATATGATTTAAACTCATCCGTGAGATCAGTATAGGTATTGAGAAAGAAAGCAATCGCCTCAAGACCTTTGCTATGCGGTATGGCCGAATAGAGGGAAACAACATCTATAGTCAGCCATACGCATCCAGGTTGCCATTCCAAGTTCTCAGTCAGTTTCAAGACATGAGGTGTCCCTAATGTAGCTTGGAAGTCTATTTACAAGTGGCTGCAAATACATGTCCAGCCACTCAGAGACTGGTTCAAGTAATGAACCTATCCCTGCTACAATCGGACGACCTTTTACATTTTGTAAGCCTTTGTGCACCTTTGGAAGGTGGTGAAAGATAGGCAAAATAGGGTCACTTACATTCAGACCCATAGCTGTTTTTCTATTCATAATGCCTATCTCAACACCATCGTCCAAAAGCGATAATTCTTTTTGGAATCTGGCAGTTGGATTGTTGCTCAGACTTAAATACACATTGTAATCATCTAATTGACGACGTGCCTCAGATATGTAGGAGCACCTGTTCATAACCACTATGCTCCCACCTTTAGCTGAGTTACGTATTACAATTTGTTTATTGGACTGAAGAGACTCGATAGCACATTTTTCCTTGTATGTAAGGTTAGATTTAGCATCTGATTCCTCTTGTGAAAGAGTATTCAGATCTTCAAGTACTCTCTTGTGGAAAAGTTCTAGCTGTTTGCCTCTAGATTGAATCGGGTAAAAGTTAGACTTGCTTTTTATTGTTAAACCTCCCACATTAGTGTAAGGAATATCAGGAGTGCCATCACTATTCAATGATCTCAAGGTTAACAAATCACAAGTGTCTTCAAAGTTAAGTAGGTCAATGTTCTCCAGACCACTCTCTCGTGTACCTCTGTCCAATTGATTTGTACAATCCTTATAGAATTTCTTTAGAGTAAGTGACCTTACAAACTTATTTACATCGAGAATGGTCTGGAAGAGATTGAAATCCCTACTAGGACAAATGTTCAGACCCAAATTTAGGACCTTGTATTCAATTTCACTAAGTTCATAGGATGAGATGTTAATCACCCCCTTATCTCTTACTTTTGAGCTGTTGTGTTTCTCAATAGGTATTTGCCCTTCCCTCTTAGGGGTAGTGGTAGGGCTGTAATCAGTCCCCCTCCTTCCCCTTGATTCGTGTCCCTGTGAAAATCCTGCTTTTCAGCATTTTGTGTATGTTGTGTATCTACTTGCTTTTTATTCACTAGGATAGGTTTTATACTATTGTGCTGTTTAGCTTTGTGAGTATTTTGTGATTTTGATCTGGCCCCCTGTTGCTCAATTTGGGCTTGATTCTCAATTGCCGACGCCTGACTATTTGATATTACCTCAGTTTGCTCAACTGTATTAGTATTACACCCAGGATCTGAGTCTCCACTCTCTTCATATGAGCTAGAAAAGGCCGATAATGCTCCATCATCATCAGTTGTCTCTGGCTCAGTATCTGAAAAAGTTACTTTACGATTACCCTTAGCTTTTTTATTGTGTCTCTTGTGCTTATTTTTGTTTTTCACTTTATTTATCTTACTGGTATCCTCATCTTGTTCCTCTGCATTTCTCACAGAGGATTGATTTTTCTTAAAACCATACCTTCTACGATTTCTCCTATGCCAAATAAACACCTGATCATTTTGATAATCATTCTTATCTCTCATATATTTGGTGCGTTTGGTTTGTATAATCTGGCTCTTACTGGACAGAACAGTATCTTGTAATGTTTTGTCTAGAATACCATAACCTTCTATTTCCTTAAATTTATTCAATTCCAACTGTATACACTCTATTTGTTGTCTAACTAGAGTAAGCTGTTCTGTCTTATACTTAATCAGTAAATACATGAGGCGTAAAGAGCATTCAGACAAGACCTCATTCCACTCTCTAATAAAGGTATCATCTGAGACATCAAAAGTAGGGAACTTGAGTACTCTTAAACCCCTAGGTATCATTTTAAGCATACTATATTTGTTCAAAGTCCAAGTGTCCAATTTCAACCTCTGTTCCTTTAAGCATAATATTTCCATTTGCATAAAGAGGTCACTTAGTTGTACATTAGGACCTTCTAAACCAAAAAGATCTTCCAACTCCAAACCTTGTAGATCCAAATAGTCAATCTTAGCCAATGAAAAATAGTTACCAGTCATATTGCACATGTTAGTGGTAGGCAGTTCTGATTCAATTATTTGTGACATCATATATACACTGACAATTCAGTGGTTGTATATTGTCCCAGAAACAAAATATTTTATCTCCCACAGCTGCACTTTAACAAAAGGATAGAGGGTTAGTGAAACGAAGCAAGAAGAAAAAGTTCCTTTGTTAGTGCTGCATAGCGATAAAAACTGCTCAACTTCACATAGAGCAATTTAGATTTAGCAAGGGATTCAAGCAAAACGCAATCAAAGTTCCTGTTTGTAGGGAGTTGAACACACACACACTGTGTGCGAAAAAGCAAGCAAATTGCTGGCAACAGTCAAAGAAAGGAGGTAAATTTCTCAAGTGTACAACCGGATGCTTATACTCACTATTCCCGGGTAGCTATTTGATTCAGCTTACCCTCCGTGATATAGCCCTTACACTCGCCTGTAATCCTCCTGAAAAGAAACTGTGCTGCCTTGAAACTCGCTTCCCAATCCTCCACTCCACAATCGCGGAAACGGCTGCAACTGTGTACCTGCTGTGTCCGTCTGAAGTTTGATGTCCACACGTGTTAGCGTCGGGACATAGCGTAGCACACCCCCATGTGTCCTGGGACTTTGATGTCACCTGCATACGCCGCAGACCAAAGAAGGAAGTCCCCCAACTCCTTGGTAATATGTAAACGATAAAGAAGGGATCCAGGCGTAATCCAAGTCCATTAAAAAAGAATCTTTATTGTCATCAATTTAAAAGATATATAGGCTTGAAACCAGAGCTGCCAATAGGTTTAAAAGTTAACACCTAGTCTTACATGTTTTAGCCTCCACGGCCGTAATCATAGACATACTCCCTTAGCATATGGGAGTTGTTTTTATAGGGCTATCCTCCGCCCAATTAAGAACAATACTGATTAACCCATTAGTTACCACTTAGGTATAATGATACAAATATTTAAATATAATGCAATATGAATACAAAATGCAGTTAATAATTTCATTTGATGTCATTGGCAATTTTACATTTCTATTAACATTTGGTATTTACAGGTTCCCTTAATGGTGAAAGATGTTAATGTATTAAAAATAATAAAAAAAAAATATATATATATATATATATATATATATATATATATATATATATATATAGTGAGAAAGAAATAAAAATGCGCTGAGTATAGAGTTCCTCAGTGTTGACATTTTTAACCAGAGAACACACTGTATTTCAAACAGCCGCTACTACCTAATAAGTATAAAGTGTATAGTCCCTCTAAAATACACAGTGTGTGGAGAGCGCTTAGAAAGAAGATACCATGATTCTCTGAATTTTAACATCAATATGGTTATCAGATATATATAAAAGTCTTATCACAATAATTTACTATTGTAAACAAAGTTTTATATGAGTCCATATCACAAAAAGTAGATTCTTCTAGGTAATCCAAAGTCAGCGTGAGGAATAATGATAAAAGACCCCGTTGGGGTTCCTAGTTACATTCCTTACCCCCAATCTTATGAGGTAAGTGCCGCACAATGAGAAGGATCACCCATGTAGATCATAAGATTCCCCGCTTCTTTGCTCCTTGAAGTTGGTAGAGTGGTCTTTCAGTCACGTATTCCGTGTAACATGTAATAGAGTTAAACAGAAGACAGAAATAGTGCAACACTGTAATTTTATTTTCCTTATTAAACTAAAAACACACTCTAATAGTTTGCTGCTTACAGAGTTTAACCTCAACCTTATATGAGGTAATGTGAAAGCTCCAATTTTAAAATCCAGGAATCAATAGGCCCGGAAAGTCCTTAGTAAAATCATCCAATGGTTCTAAAAGTTCTTTGTATAAAAAAGCCGTTCTACAATTTTATCCTTACGCGTTTCGAAGACAATGACCGATAGGTCCCTTCTTCATCAGAGGAATGAAAAGTAGAGCGCTATGATTCTCGGCTTTAAAGCGAGGCGGTGGCATGCCCCTCTGATTCTGAGTAATTGATTGGCTAATCCTCCAGTCACGTGTTTTGAATGACGTGAATACCGATTCAGCTTGTATTGGCAGGTAAACATAGTGGGCAAACCAATGTAATAAATCTTGTTACATTCTGAATTTTTTTTTTTTTTTTTTTACTACAGACACATGCAATATGAATGTAGATACCATAAAAACGAATCGGCTTAGACATGTTAACGGACAAGTATAGTAGTTACATTTTTAACTCCTTTACACAAAATGCCTCAATTTTATCACAGATTAGATAGTTACATTCGGCTAGATTACGAGTTTTGCGTTATGAGTGAAAAAGCAGCGTTATGGCTCTTTTTCACTAC